>NW_015549609.1:939250-939612 GCF_001515605.1 Sinocyclocheilus anshuiensis
GTCTTGTTTGCAGCTTAAGTTAAGCCAGGGCTGCTAATTGCCCTTAGCCTTAGCCCTCGATTCGTTGGTTGCTAATGCTAACATAGTGCCAAGTAAGCTGAAGAGGCACTTAGAAATCAAGCATCCCTTCCTCAAAGAAAGAAGACTTGGCTTTCATCGAACTGGCAGAAGACCAAGAACTGTGTGAAGTGTGTGAAGGCATCTGACACAATACAAGAGGCTAGTTACTTATTGCTGGAGCTTGCTGAAGTGGAAAAAATGTGATAGCCGAGACACTGGTTTGAGTGTGTCTAAAAAAAAAAACAAACAAAAAACAACTTTTTTTACTTTTACTTTTACTTTTTTTATTTTTATTTTTAACT
>NW_015549609.1:939880-940479 GCF_001515605.1 Sinocyclocheilus anshuiensis
GTCTTGTTTGCAGCTTAAGTTAAGCCAGGGCTGCTAATTGCCCTTAGCCTTAGCCCTCGATTCGTTGGTTGCTAATGCTAACATAGTGCCAAGTAAGCTGAAGAGGCACTTAGAAATCAAGCATCCCTTCCTCAAAGAAAGAAGACTTGGCTTTCATCGAACTGGCAGAAGACCAAGAACTGTGTGAAGTGTGTGAAGGCATCTGACACAATACAAGAGGCTAGTTACTTATTGCTGGAGCTTGCTGAAGTGGAAAAAATGTGATAGCCGAGACACTGGTTTGAGTGTGTCTAAAAAAAAAAACAAACAAAAAACAACTTTTTTTACTTTTACTTTTTTTAATTTTACTTCTGACTGTAATATTTCATTTAAAAAAAAAGTGGTCAAATTCAAATCTCAAATTACATTGACATCTCTCAAGCCCTAATTTCTAATGACTTGAGAGATGTTCTTTTATAGTTAATATGTATGCAGCTTTTATGACCCCATATTAATTGAGAGACAAAATTAAATATTTGTACTTTTAGAAAATGCATTTTTCATACATATGGGCCATTCCGAATTAAATAGTGAAGGCAAAGGTGTTTAAAATAGGGAAA
>NW_015549609.1:941305-966776 GCF_001515605.1 Sinocyclocheilus anshuiensis
GTCTTGTTTGCAGCTTAAGTTAAGCCAGGGCTGCTAATTGCCCTTAGCCTTAGCCCTCGATTCGTTGGTTGCTAATGCTAACATAGTGCCAAGTAAGCTGAAGAGGCACTTAGAAATCAAGCATCCCTTCCTCAAAGAAAGAAGACTTGGCTTTCATCGAACTGGCAGAAGACCAAGAACTGTGTGAAGTGTGTGAAGGCATCTGACACAATACAAGAGGCTAGTTACTTATTGCTGGAGCTTGCTGAAGTGGAAAAAATGTGATAGCCGAGACACTGGTTTGAGTGTGTCTAAAAAAAAAAACAAACAAAAAACAACTTTTTTTACTTTTACTTTTACTTTTTTTAATTTTACTTCTGACTGTAATATTTCATTTAAAAAAAAGTGGTCAAATTCAAATCTCAAATTACATTGACATCTCTCAAGCCCTAATTTCTAATGACTTGAGAGATGTTCTTTTATAGTTAATATGTATGCAGCTTTTATGACCCCATATTAATTGAGAGACAAAATTAAATATTTGTACTTTTAGAAAATGCATTTTTCATACATATGGGCCATTCCGAATTAAATAGTGAAGGCAAAGGTGTTTAAAATAGGGAAAGAGTGTACATATCGCAAGACCTAAAGATTCATATCAGTTTTAAGCAACATTATTGATGTTAATTAAAAGTCCTTTGATTATGCCAATTTATTATAGTTTTTTTTTTTCAAAATATAGAGGCTGCACAATATCTTTTATGCAATATTTTAAACTAGTTTTGCAGTCATAATAGCAGTAAAGAGTAATATTAACGATTGCAAGAATATCACTTTATCTGACCTTTCTTTGAATTTCTGTTTTGAAAACCATAAGAATGAAAGTGTGTTTTTAGCGAAACTGTGATGTTGACATAAAGGCCACTACATGTTTTATTCCTTGGAATAACACTTTGCTTTTATCACATCATGCTTAATTGGACAATGACACTGCATATTTGTAATTGAATGCTCTTCTTTGCACTATCCATCCATTTGCAACCGGAACTTTTGTTGTTCTGCAGGGACATGCTGAGAATGTCTTTGTTTAGCAAGTAATTACTGTAGTTCCTTTCTGGTTTGAGCAGCTTAATTAGGTGCTGCATGCTAACAGATTTAAAGTGTGGGGCTCCTCTGTGATGGAGAGCCAAAAGCAGCTCTCATCTCTGCATGGATGAAGGGAGGAATATTAGCTTTGTGTTGCGTCTTTGGCTCTGTATGCATGCATGCATGCATGTATGTGTGTGAGATGGATCTCCTGGTGTGATTAATGTGCGTTATCAGAGCAGTAAACCACTTGTAGTGCTCAGTCTTTCCAGTGCCAGTGATTACTTGCTTTTGCAACTTACATTTAATTACAAGGTGACCTCACACTATCCATGCACTCCATTACGGCGTTGCGACGAGCTGCTCTTTGTGTGGGGTGAAAGTACTGTATTGTTTGAACTTGAATGCCATGTCCGTTCAACCTCAGTCTGCAGGATGAGTCATTTCCTGTTCAGTCTGTTTATATGCTCCACGTTCATATATTTAGCTGCCACAAACCTGTCCCCGCACATCCTACGACACCTTCCTACAATAATCCAGAGAGGTTTTTAATGGATGAGCCTTCTCTTTCTATTAGCAGCCCCGTTTCACACCTTCCATGCTAATATCCCTCTAATTCTCACTGTTTATGAGCTGAAGATCGGTTTTCTCCTGTGTGGCAGGTGTTAGCTTGACCTCTACTTTCTGTGCTTTCTTTACCCTTGTATACGTTTTCTGCATTGTCATTAGCCTTCATTTGGGATGCTAATATATGTTTATTGGGTTTCTCTTTTGATTAGATGTCAGATATAATTTTTGGAAAGCAAAAGATAACCAAATTAGCTTCAATATCTTGAAACTTTATTGCATAACCTCCCTCCTACTGTGAAGTCAAAGTTTCTTTCAAGGGCCTTTTCCGTTTTCTCCAGATGTTTTTTGTTAGAGCTGGATTCATGTTGAATGTTGTAGAAATAGGCTCACGCAGCTGGGCATAAATAGGCAGTCATGTAATCTTACCACTTTGTATGTGCTCACTTTTAATTTTTAATCAGCCTCCAGTGGATTGAAACCTGATTCTGTTGAAGGAATGGAATTTCACAGGTGATTCCACCTGCTTGTCACATTGGCTGATGGAGCTGATTATGGCCATACTCTGATACACCTTTTCCAGAATGACTGTCCCCATAGAAAAGATTGCCACATGTGCTAGTCAATTATGAGATGCTCGGCGTCCTTTGGGATTCTTAGACTGATCAAGAGAGTGCTCTGGGTTGTTGTGCTCAATTCATCTCGCAGAGCAAGAACGATTTCCCTATTTACATCATTAACATGACAATGCTTCATTTAGATTTGACAACCGGTTGCTGTTGTGGACTATCTGTTAAAGCTAATTTATTAATTAATGTAACAAGAAATGCATGCATTATATAAACGGAAATATCATTCATTAAGCCTGATATCTAAAAATGTCAACTTGACAGTGTTTAAAAACAAAGCACTTGTGGCAAGATGATCCAAAAAAGTCTGGGATGCAACACAACAAAAGCTGGTCTGAAAGATTATGGATGTAGAGGATTTAAAGGGTCATGAAACTAGTGGTCGACTGATATGTGTTTTTTTAAACAGCCGATGCTGATATCTTGGAAAGCAGGGTGGCCGATATAAAGCCGATATAATTTTATTTTAATTCATATTTAAGAAATTTGAAATCATTTGAAAATGGATTAAAAAATAAACGTGTGAAATAAACATACTCTAGAAGACAAAGTATTTTTCACAAATAAATATTTAATAAAAATATAATTAAAAAGGAAGTAAACACTGTAACCAACAGGGTACTCACAAATGCGTATTTGCGGAATGCTGACGGCAAACGAGAAAGTATTGTAATGTTTGCCTTTAATAATATTAAAGCAATCATAATACTTTTTTTGTATACGTTTTTATTCCTTTGTTTAACAGTTCTAGCTGATTATTAGATCTTCTATCCGTATTAGACAGAACTGAATGACAACAGCGATCAAGAGGGGGAGTGTGAGCACTGTGTGCTCAGGCGTTGCCGCAGCCGTTCTCGGCGCCGTCAAAATAAAAGTCCTGCCTCGAACACATCGGCCAAACAGAAAAACTTATCGGCCGATGCCGATATTTGGAAAATGGCCAAGGCCGATATATCGGTCGACCACTACATGAAACCCCAGACTACTACTTCTGAGATTTTAGCAGAGGTGTTTGTGTTGCACATCATAGAAGACAATGTTAGCATCCAGTAATTTTAACTATTTGAGAAAACTGGTCAATTTTAAGCTTTTTTGCACTATTTTTTTTATCTTCCGGGTTTAAAATCCACATCGTGTTGACATCACAATTTGTGACGCAGCAAAGGACTATAGTACATCGATGACGTGTTGGTGTCTATTAAATTATTAATGAAACTGCGTGTTCTTATCTTATGAGAAGATGCTCTGCTTAATTATTCACAACAGCATGTGCTGATTTGCTATGACAGATGCTTCAGACTATGAGATCGCATACATTATCTGAGAGAAACCTTCATGAATCGAAGGAGAGTTCATTGTAGAGTTCGGCACAAACGCGATTCATTCACTTAGTGAGTATGACCATTTTTACAGCTCCATGATACAACCCGTCAAAAGGCTTATATAATCGCCGCAGAATAAGCCTTAAAAAAGTTATCAGAAGTGCAACAGCACATTCATGTATGTTTTCGATATGGAGTGCAAATGGTTGTGCGTTTATTTGTGTTTTTAACTCGATGGTGTTTCATGGTCATTTGATCTCATGTTGCTCTGGCAAATGCAAGCATTGTATAAATCATCATTTGTTTTAGTGGCACATATATTGGTGCTGCTGTGACACTCCACTGGCTGACCTGTGCTTTCATTGCAGAGGATGCCAGCTCCGATCAGACTGCGGGAGCTGATCCGGACAATCCGGACGGCTCGAACCCAGGCCGAGGAGCGAGAGATGATCCAGAAAGAGTGTGCTGCCATTAGGTCATCCTTTAGAGAAGAAGACAACACATACCGCTGTAGAAATGTGGCTAAGCTCCTTTATATGCACATGTTGGGCTACCCGGCACACTTTGGCCAGGTGAGAAAATGGTATTTCAGAAATTACAGGAATCTTTAAAAGGGCTGCAAGAAGTGCCCACTTAAACATACAGAATTTTGCAGTCTTTCATGGGCAAAATTTCGTTTTCAGCTGGAGTGCCTGAAGCTGATTGCATCACAGAAATTCACGGACAAACGGATAGGATACCTGGGAGCCATGCTGCTCCTGGATGAGAGGCAGGACGTCCATCTATTAATGACGAACTGCATCAAGAAGTGAGTAAGCCGAGGATGTCATCTTGTCTCAACACTCTCATGAATCAACATCTGGCTGTGTGATTGGTGGGAGTTAGGGATATGCCGGTATCAAATTTTCATGTTGCGATTAATTGCTAATGCTTTTATCATGGTTTAATGTGACACTTGTAGGTGGAGAGTGTGAAGTGCAGGATGATTGGGAGCTGCTTCCTCAGTGTGATGGCATTTTAAATTGCATTTCTTTCTTTGTTCCATTTAGTGTCTCTCAAACATCTTATTGCACATCTTCATTTCTTAAAATAAAAAAAAAAAGCCAAACCAGTTCCCATGTTATTGTCATTATCTCAACAGATTTTCTTGGGCACGCAGATTTTACATTGAACGTCAAGTGGTGACCCAACGTGATACCAAAACTATGACTGAAAATGAAAATGTACAATTTTGGTGTCTATTGCTTAAATTCGATAGTTTCATGCTCTCAGCAACCAATAACTCATAAAACACATTGTGGTCAGAACGAACCATGTTTATGTGTTTTGGCAGATGCATTTATTTAATGCGACTTGCATTGCATTCAGTGTATACGTTTTTATCAATTTGTGCGTTCCCTTGGAATTAAACCCATGACCTTGGTGTTGCTACCACCATGTAACATTCCTGTAGTTCAAACAGTTGAGCATGTAATTTCCTACTTTTGTTGAAAATGAATGACTTTGGTCGCTTTGATGCTCAGTTCTAACTAGATGAATTTTAACCAAAATATCAGTGTTTGATTGAATGCACAGCTTTTGACAAAAATATGTTTTAAAACTTGAAAAAATTTTCTGTCCTGACAATGGACAAATGTGTATATATACATTGCCTTAAATGATGGTATACATTCCTGTGCATCCTCTACATCTAATGTTCTGTCTGCAGTGACTTGAACCACAGTACACAGTATGTGCAGGGACTGGCCTTGTGCACCCTGGGCTGCATGGGCTCATCCGAAATGTGCCGTGACTTAGCTGGAGAAGTGGAGAAACTCCTCAAAACGTCAAACTCCTATCTAAGGAAAAAGGTATTTCACACTCCTTCACAGCTGAACGTGGACTTCATGTCCAGTTGCATGTCGAGCTCTGAATGTGTGAACGGTTTTGACATGAGCTCTTCACCCTCAGGCAGCTCTGTGTGCAGTTCACGTCATCCGCAAAGTCCCGGAGCTGATGGAGATGTTCCTGCCAGCAACAAAAAACCTGCTCAGCGAGAAAAATCATGGTGAGAGCTGCTCTCTTTAACATTTCCCGTAGGTCTCATTTTATTGTCATTAAAAATGAATTAACAGATGCATCATTCCTTCTAAGCAGTACATTTCCATCATATATGTCTTAACAAATTGGGAAAAATTAATGCATGTTAAATTAAAAATTAAAGTTTTTAAAGATTGAAATCGCATTAGTTTGTTTTCTGTAATTGCAATATCACAATTATGTGAACTTGATGGTTTGATTTAAGGTGGATGCTGCCAACTTCTAAAATGGGAAAATGTCTTTTTTTCTAATCTAATGTTCTAAGCATTACGTTTTCTTGGTAATATTGTTTAAATTGATTATGAATTTGTTTAAATGTTAAAATGCGAAGTTGATGCGCTCATGTAAAATGTGAGTCCCCCGTTAAGCTTTAGCAAACATGAGCTTTTTTCATACATTAAGATTTAAGTTAGTCTTCACATTCAGCAGAAACAGGAGAATATTGGTTTGTTGTTCATTTTCCTAATGTAAACAAACTTGCTCATGAGTTATATAATGAAATCTGATAAGGAAATCGATGTATTGTTCTGTGTTTTCTGCAGGAGTTCTCCACACGTCTGTTGTTCTGCTCACTGAAATGTGTGAGCGAAGTCCTGATATGCTCTCTCACTTCAGGAAGGTGCGTAGCAAGCGTTCATGCCTTGACCTTCTGCAGTCACCTCTAAAACTGTTTATGCACCACATCAGCCACTCTTACACAAAATCACTCTTTATCTGTTGCTGATAGCATTGACATGACTACTGAAATGAGACTGTAGTCCTTACTGAAATCTGGATGCTTGTCCTGGATTTAGCTGCAGGTGTGTTTATCTCAGTGGGAGATGAATACGGGTTCTTCCTCTCTGTGTATCTGCTTCTAATCTTCCCACCCCCAGCCTGATCTACTGTGCCAGCACGCCCACCTCTCATGCTCATAACCGTAGCATTATGTTAAGCTCTTCTCTGAAAGTGACTTTTTTCCAATTCCCCCCTAACATCTACTTCATATTTTTTCTGTCATTTGTCTTTGTTACAATTCCTGCATTGTGTTAGAATGAGAAGGTAAGAGGACATTCTGGTTTCATAGCTGGTGCATGCTTAAAGAAAACAAACAAAAAAAAAGCCTCATCATCATGGTCACTGTAGATATAGTCCAATTTTTGGTTTTGATGTACTGTTTTTTTTTTTTTTTTTTTTTTTTTTTTTTTTTGCAGTTGTCATTTAAGTGTTTTCTTTTTTGTTTTTTGACATTATATACATTTCACTTGTCCTGCGTTTACCTTTAGATTAATTTCTCTTTCATACGGTCACTATTGGGTTGTGGTTTTTCCAATATGTACATTATAGTGGGGGCGCATATGAAATGGAGACTTTTGCCAAATGAATAAGGATCATATTAATACACAGAAAAAGTACCAAACAATTACAATAAACACTGACATGACCTCCATGTCTTAATGTGTAGTGAAACCAGTCTATTGGAAGATGATCAACTCAGGGTGCCTACGTGTATTGACACTTACTGACCCTTTTTATGTGCTGTCCTGTTTTGAAATATCTACGACCATGCTGTAACCTTGCTGATAGTCTTTCATTTCTTCTCCCACTGTTTTTTTTCTAGCTGGTTCCACAACTTGTACGAATCCTGAAGAACCTGATCATGTCAGGCTACTCCCCTGAGCATGATGTGTCTGGCATCAGTGACCCTTTCCTGCAGGTAAAGACACATCATCTCCTGTCAGTGTTGCTCTATTTAAAAGTGCACTAAGTGACGTTGGCTGTCTGCTATTGAATGAGACACGCCCCCTTTTTCTAAAACCAGGGCTACAAAGATAACATTTAGTCCAGTAGTAGTTTTGCAATGGTAGCAAAATTGCACTCTTCCATGACAAACTCAAAATTGCTCTGCACTTTACTTAAATGATTCATCTCACCATGCTCTCTCAACTTCCTGCTTCCCTTATATGGACTGATCTATGAACATGCTAAATGAGTGACAGGTAGAAAGTGCCTTTTTAAAAAAAAAATTATTTGGCTAAACCCTTTTACCACACTTAGGATTGTCACAGAGACATTATTTTAGGACACCATTTTCAGTGATATGGGATTTTTCTGAGCGTCATTCCATAAAATAAAATCTCTTAGCATTTTTAATGTTGCAGTCGATGTGAATTAAATTCTGTAATGTACCTCATGTCATTTGTTTGGTCAGTTGCAAGAAATTGATTTTTAGAGTGGTCCTTAAGTTTGCAATCCATTTTTCCCATATGAGGTGATACCTGTTCATTTATAGCCTAAAGCGATCTGATGAGCTCCTCTGGGCCACACTGTGTCTCTTGGCATTTTTAAGGTGCGGATATTGAGGCTACTGAGAATTCTGGGAAAGGGTGATGATGATTCTAGTGAAGCTATGAATGACATTCTTGCACAGGTAAGCAGCATGATTATATCCACTTTATAACCACATAACTTTATCTTTCTACCTTTTAAAGATTTCCCATCAAATTATTTTTAATAGGTTGCAACAAATACAGAAACAAGTAAAAATGTAGGCAATGCTATACTCTACGAAACTGTTCTTACGATTATGGACATCAAATCAGAGAGTGGACTAAGGGTGAGTTGCTTAGATTGGCGGTGCTGTGTGAGTGGTTTATATCAATTTTATAACGTTCAAAGGTGTCTGCAGAAAGTGGTTAAAAATGCTGTTGTTTATATTATTACAGGTTTTAGCAATTAACATTTTGGGACGTTTTCTTCTCAACAATGACAAAAACATCAGGTATGTATGTGACTTTTGACCCAAGTGTGACATTCAGGCTTGGTTATAAAGTGACCAGAGAGAAAGCTGTTTAATGCTGTTGAGTGATGAAGACCTTGAGTGATCCATCGACTGAGTGTTACAAATGATGATCTCATAGTCTCTGACATCAGCTTTACTGTGGACTTGAAATAGCTTATTTCATGTGCTGCCCACGCTAGACTTGATTGTCAAAATGATAGGGCTTTGACATTATTACTCTCCCTGAATCAGATATGTGGCATTGACCTCTCTACTGAAGACTGTGCAGACAGACCACAATGCTGTGCAGAGACATCGAAGCACTATCGTGGACTGCTTGAAAGACCTTGATGTGTCCATTAAAAGGTAATTTATGTACAGGCTGCATGGCTTTTTATATCCATTATGGCACAAGAGGATGAGCCCCACTGATTACGCTTGTTCTTCCACAGGCGTGCAATGGAGCTGAGCTTTGCCCTGGTTAACGGCAACAACATCCGGGGCATGATGAAAGAGCTTCTGTATTTCCTGGACTCCTGTGACCCTGATTTCAAAGCGGACTGCGCGTCAGGGATCTTCCTGGCTGCAGAGAAGTAAGGCTGTTTATTGTTAAATCATGCAAATCATGTTGCGCAGAACTCATGTGAGGGGAAACACCAACGACTTCCTTGCATGACAGTCATGTTGCACGTCCTTGCAGCCCTTTTGAAAGCCTGCAGTCTGTTAGCGTTTTAAAATGGTGTAAAAGCCTAGTTAAGTGAATCCGATCAAATTCAGTAAGCAAGCCCTTGAAAAATAAAGAGCTGTTCAAGTGAGTTGTAGAGCAACTCATGGCTGTGTGATGATAAAATGAGTGATCCATTGGCAGAAGCTGATTCTGTTGACACTTTTATATCTGACAGCACTAAAAGGGATTTGATTAGGAGTGTTCAAAAAGATTTACTTGGTTTGATGCTTTTTGGCTTGGTGACTTGGTTTTATATTTTGCAAGCTTTAGACTGCTGGTTTGCACATATATCTAACACTTGTTTGTTGCAGGTATGCACCCTCCAAAAGATGGCACATAGACACCATTATGAGGGTTTTGACAACGGTAAATGTCTTGCTCTCATTGTTTCTTACTATAATCTGCTTTACTCCTACCATTAAACTAGATCACATTCATGATCATTTGAGTTTATCACTTGATGTCAATTTAAAGTACACTTTGGAATAGACAATGTTTAGTTACGGTTGCTGATTAACTCATGATATTGAGTGTAGAGTGTAAAGCATGATCCTATTATCTCCGACAGCATTTCTTAATCTTGGTCTTGGTGATGTGTGTTTTGAGTTCTGTATGTCATTTCATGCCGTTGTTCCACCAAAACTGTTTTTTTTGGCCAGTGCTTGGCCAGGGATCTGCAGACATCTTTCAGTTTGCATTTCCACTAACTTGAGCCAAATGATGACATAGCCTGCCCACAATTAAACGCAAGTCTTGAGGACATTTTAACATCCACAATAATATAATTTAATATAGTTTTGCAGTAGTCTTTCCAGATTGAGTAGCAGTTATTTGTTGCTGACATTATCTTGTCCTCTGGCCTGAATTTAGGAGCGTTTTAAGAGTTGTTTAGGCCCAGAGCCAAGTTATTTGTGGTGGAAATGGACAAAATGGCTCTCTTTTGATGGCAGAGTGGTTTAAAATGCCGTTCTGATGTACCTGTTTTGTATCTGCTTTTATAGGCAGGGAGTTATGTCCGGGATGACTCTGTGCCCAACCTCATTCAGCTCATTACAAATAGTGTAGAGATGCATGCCTACACTGTACAGAGACTCTACAAAGCCCTCCTGGATGACATCTCTCAGGTTAGAATCATCTTAACACTGCGTTTTCTTCACTGGACTTTAAAGTTTGTTTGTCCTCACTTTCTTTCTTCCTCTTTCCCATGAAGACCTGCATTACTAGAGCGAATGCCTATTATGGAGAAAACAGCCACTAACGGCCCAGCAGAGATTGTCCAGACCAATGGAGAAACAGATTCAACCATACTGGACACAAAACATCTGCCCAGCATCATTCAACCAGCCAGTCAGGTGGGTTTCTAGAGCATGGTTTCTCAATCCAATCCAGTGCACATTTTAGGCATCTCAATAATCTGACGATGTATTCAGCCTCTAAATGTGCGTATTTTCCTCATACTCATTATGCAAAAAACAGGATGTCAAAAATCCAGTATACATGACACATCATTACTTTGCTAGAAATACACTGTGTTAAAAGAATTGCACATAGCGATTGTTCAGCTGATGTAACGTCTCCAGCCCCCCTCTAAAAAAAAAAAATTCCAGTAGACAGAAACTCCTTTAAACAGTTTTGAAAGTTACATAAGTCTATCCCTCACAGCCGCATTTCATCCACATTAAATTCAGTATGGCATCTAACCTGACTAAAAAAATGGCAGAGTACTATGAGTGGGGCAGCTCAAACGCAAGTATTTTAGGCATCCAGAAAACTATTCCTCAAGGTTGAATTGTGCTGCTTGAACAATGGCTGAGTAAATTATTTTCGTGTTGATTAGAATGTTATGGGTCAAAGAAATGTGGTCAAAAGGCTGTCAATATGGTGAATGTAGTGTGTCTGGGAATGCATTTATACTGCATACCTAAAGAGCATACCTCATCTACAGTTGAATTACGTACTTTTTTTTTTATTCTACAGTTTGGCTGTTCTAAGTGGCAGTTTAGTTCATTGAGCGCTCTACTAATGATCTGATAAGTTGAATCAGGTGTACTAGATAAGGGAGACGTCCAAAATGCATGGCGTAGTAGTATTGGATTGTTTAGGAATGGATTGAGAACCTCTGCTAGAGTAATGAAAAAATATCTCCGGTATGGTTGAGCAGATAAAGAGGGATATTTAGCTGTGGTGAAATATTTACTGTATGCTAATGTTCTGTGTTTCCTGTTTTACAGGCAAATGATTTATTAGACCTACTCGGAGGTAATGATGTGGTACCTGTTATCCAAACAACTGTTCCCACAAAGCCTGCGTCAGCTGGAGGAGAACTGCTGGATCTGCTGGGAGACCTTTTTCTGACAGGTCAGCCTGCTGCACACCTCTGGTGCTCTAGCAAATTCACATCCTGCCATTCCTGTGTCTCCATGTTTAGGACACTGACTGATTTTACAGTAGCTAACTTGCACTTAACCCATTTATAATAGGATTGATTGCTCAATCAAATTGAAAAGCTGTCATGTAAACACCTCAATCGTTCTGACTGAGCTCGATCTGAATGAAATTTTGATCGGATGAAAGCTGAAATAATCTGATAAACAGGAAAAAATGAAGCATGTAAATGCTTTAATCAGACTATTTTCTCAGTCAGATTCAAAAATACCTTACATACATACACTGTGCCATGATGCATTTTTTTTTTACATGTTTTGTGTCATACGAATGCTTCAGTTTTGTTCGGAATACATGTAATGCACATGCAAACAAACATGTGAATCAGATTGCAATGTTTATGGTTCATATTAACACAATTTTCATAATCTTAAATCAGATTGGATTCATTCAAATCAGTGCAAGTAAACATCTACTGTAGATCTCCCAAAAATGAAAATACTGTTATTTACTTATCCTCATTTCAATCCAAACACCTGAATGACGTCCTTTTGTGAGTAATTTTCTTTTTTGGGTGAAGCCCTGCTCATACCATTGTACCTTCTCACTCCTTAGGTGGTCCGACTCCCACCCCTGCTCCCTCTGTGACCTTGTCCCAGCCCCCTTTCCTTTTGGACGGTCTCACCTCGCAGCCCCTCTTCAATGACATTGCAGCAGGTGAGCTTGCATTAAATTTCATCATAGTGGTTAATGCAAAATAGGACAGTGCAATTATCATATCTGTTTCTGTCTTGCAGGTATTCCGCCAATGACAGCGTACAACAAAAATGGTCTAAAAATCGAGTTCACATTTGAGAGGGCCAACCCCAATCCCAATATTGCAGTTATCACCATCCATGCCACCAACTCCACCGAGGCTGACATGACAGAATTTGTGTTCCAGGCTGCAGTACCAAAGGTTTGTTCTTTTCCCTCTAATAGTTCTTGTTACTGAGAACCCTAGTTAGTTAACCTTAGTGGTTAAACGGACCGTAGTTGATCCGTGATCCGTACGGTCCAAGCCCCATGGTTCGGCACGCATGTGATCCGCGGATTAATTGCAAAATGTAACCATAATAGAGTATAAGTTTATCATTTGTTCGTATTTACACAAGCAAGCGAATTTTAAACAATTCCAGAGAGAAAAGGCAAAAGGGAACTCGATTCGTTACTCGCGCGTTTTAAAACGGCGCGCGAACACCGAACTGAATCCTCTTCTGAATCCTCTGAACAGACACAGACAAATAAAATTATGACAAAATACCCATCTCGACAATCATTCAGGTAAACGCAGTCAGTTATGTTTCAAGTGAATGAAAACAGCTGAGAAAGAAATCGGATGTGAAGTGTATCATTATATCGGATCCGTGTATCAGGTCTTAAAGGGACAGGGGCCTATAAATACTGCTGCTGTCATTAATGATCATCAAACAACAAAACTAAATTAAAATAAAATCTATATTTAATTTATACAGTGAACACTATACAGTGTTATTTTCCCTAATTGTTACATTTCTGTATTTGAATACTACCAACCTTATTTTATTTGTAACAAAATCTGTTGTATTTATCTATGTGTCACGCGGTCGTGGTTGTAGGAAAGGCGCACGAAGAAGGAGTAGAAGTAAAGGAGTCTTTAATAAACATCAAAAGGTTCTGACTGTCTTCAGAAACGATTCAATGGCATTTTGTTTTCGTCTTCGCTCCATGTAATACCTAAAGGAGGTGTTCTTAATCGCAATGCTGCTTTGTCCATGGAGGTTACGGGAAAATTCAGTTTTTCCATAAGCGCCACCTGCTGTCAGAGAGTGGATTTACAGAGACTATTGAGGTGCAATGATATCACGCAGCGCCTGAAAATAGGCTAACTTCCGCCAACATAACCAACGTGACCACCTGCTTGCACAGGGAGCGTGCTGGGGCCTATTTTCAGGCGCTGTGTGAAAATGAGCCTATTTTCAAAAATAGTGGAGTGTTCCTTTAAAGTCTTAACTTCAGATTGATCACATTTAAAGTAAAAAAGAAATATCTAAAATGGTATAACAAAAGTCTTAATTGTCATTTTAAGAGGTCTTAAATTTGGAGATAGAAAAACAGGAATTGTGATAGTCTAATTTGATTATTAAACTTCAAAAGGTTATCATTTCATTAAATAAATGTGAGTGCTGCAAGTCAAAAGGCATGTTGTAGAAGGTTATAAGAAAGCATATTTTTATCTCATCTTTTTGAATGAGCAGCTGGAGGCATTAAAGCATAGACGTTTCAAAACAAGTCCCAGTGTATTTCAGGCGTGTTTATAATTGAAAGTTCCACATAATACATTAATTTTTTTTTTCTTCTTTTTTTCTGGGTTTTACTGGCATTTTGGCTACCCAAAAATTGTATCTGGCATTTAATTCAATGTAAGCTTTTATGGCTTCTTGTCTCTTCTGCCCCATCACAGGAAGAGAAGGCTAATGACATTAACACATTTAGTATATTGATTTTTACCAGTATTGGCACAATAGTCTTTTTAATTGCTTTATTTGAACACATTATTGTATAAGAGAAATCCAATATTGAACAACCTATAATTCACATGTAATGGCTAATCTCTCACATACTATTTGACTTTTTTTATTTTTTATTTTTTTTTTACACAGTTTCTAGCCATGCAGCCTTTCTCTCTGGTTTTATGATTTAACTGCTATAAGAAACACACATCAACTCATTTGAGCTTAGTAATTAGTACTGAACTAGCTTACATTTGATTTACCTATTACAATAGTCCCTTTGCAGTTACTGCTATCATGAAAATACACTTATATGAAGGTTTAAAATTCTACAAAAGACACATTTAATGTCCAACAACAAATATTTTAGCAAAATGTATATTTGCTCAGGATTATTGCGCTACTATTCAATTGACGATCGACATTAAGGGCTGCTTAAGAATAAACGTGCACAAATTGGTGAGATTGTGTGAACTTAATTAGACATTTATGGAACCGCTTTAGCCCCAATTGATATGTTAGGTTATTTCAAGTCAGGTTTTGTACTTTAATCCCTGCTTTTCCTTGGGTCTCCGTAGTGTTGTGGTGATGCGTCACAATCACGCAGCAGCAGTGATGAATGAACGCGCTTGAGAAACAGTTTAGAGAGGAGAAATCAATCTACATATAATATATTGGTCACAGATTATTGGTCACTTTCTAAACAGTAAAAGTATAGCGCATCCACTAGTAATTATATATTAATAAACCGGTTTTTACTGATGCAAATATGTTAGAAACGATGCATCGCGATATAAATGCCAACTTGTAGCCCATGCACACTTTTTAAACCGATGCATCGCATCGTTAACTTTTTATGTCGATAACACCGAGCGAATCGGGGAATCTTCCCATCCCTAGTCCCTATGTATCACACAATTTAATTGTGGTGTTTTTACAAAATACACATACATCACTGCACCAATAAAATGTGTTACACTTTTCATACTGCAGTGTTAGAGATAGTGTGGATTTAGTGTGCGTTAAGGGACCTGAGCTTTGGTATTTTTTAGACCTTGGACAATTTTTGCACACTTACTTCCTGTCACGTACACACTCTCTCAAGCGCCCAAGACCGTAAGTGTGTGTTTTGGGACAGGCCCAAAGTCTGTCTTGTTTTATGCTGATTTGATCTTGTCTGCCCCCCTCACTCTCATACTCCCCCTCCTGTTCAGTACAGAAAATACACCCACAGACTGCAGTGGAAACCAATGTGGGGGTGTTTGCGGTAAAACATAATCAGGAAAAGGATGTCTTGTAAGTCACCAATACCTATTATGCTTTTAAGCATCAAACCATATTCTTAAGTCTGTCAATATCAACTTGACATGTTTCTGATGCATTTCCACAAGAGTCTACACAAACATTTGTTCTCAAGCTCAACTGTTTTTCTCTAAACAATGACACATTCCCATGAAGCTTATGAGCCAGAGAACAACCGTTTTAAAGCCTGGTTTTAAACATGTGCAGTCCTCCTATATTAAATACAGAAGAGGGTTATGCATGTGTCAGATTTCTTCATTTGCATGCTATAATAAAGTATACCAGGTGAATGCTCCGGATACAAGCTATGTTGTGGCTTACACCGTATTTCACATGAAACCGTTTGGCTCGTTGTCTGTCAGCAGTAATGTACACACTATCAGATCTGTCAAGAAGTGCTTGACTTGCATCACATGAATCATCATGACTAGGCAAGTTCATACAGCATCTAAATGTCATTGACAATGAAACTGGAGGTGGAGGTGACTGAGAGAGAGGCTGTTGCTTGTTACGGTTTGCGCAGTTTACACCACCCAATAGTTTTGCATCGTCAAAGCTGGACACTTTTCCCCAAAGCCCTTAATTTGGCATATAGTTGTTTTGTTTGCCTCTACTTATCACAGATGGTGTGTTCTTAAATTGATTTTTAAATCTTAAAATACGTTTATATAGATTGAAAATAGCCTACACTAAAGAAGTTAGATTTTTAGCGCAATCCTTAAGGATTGAAATCTACTAAAAATGTAAAGTAGTTAAAGAACGTGATCTTAAAATTCAAATAGATTTCTCACTACATTAACACAACTAGAGGCCTGGCAATGTATAATGAGGTTATGGTCAGCGTAGATGCTGTAAATATAGACTATGAATATAAGGCCTTCATGAATGTAGTTATACGCACTGAATGGACTTTTTTGCTTTTGTTTGACTTTCTGCAGTGATTTGGAGTACAGAAATATTGCCTGATTTAAAGCAATGTGCCTTTGTCATAACTAGTTAAAAAGAAAACCCTCATATGAGTGGTTATCATTACAGGAAGAGCAAGAACATGATGTCTGAAGAGTAGAGGACTTTTTTTGTTTTGCTGTCATTTCACTCGAGTTCTCGTTCCGAGGGCGTCTTAAGTGCGTACCGTCGGTGTGTGTTAGTGTCTCTTCTTGCCGCTTCCAAAGGCAGTTCGCAACATTAACCTGAATATACCTCACATTGTCGTCTTGTTTTGTCTTTGTCGACTCGGGAGAGTACTGTGACGTTTCATCAAGTCATCGAAATGCTCTCTTTGCGTCCGTATCCTCACGTCATCTCTCGCTGCTCTTTGTTTTCTTCATCACTTTGCGTAATTACATTCGCTATGCCACACTGAAGTCTGGTGACCAAATCAAGAGATGTTCTTTGGGCTTGGGAAATATTTTTAGCAATGTTATGTATATGGAGAGAAAAAAAAAGACTTCTCATTCTATTAGCCTCTTTGAGTTTTGTTGCGATTCTTTCGATTACTTGGCTTTTTCTGTACATACTGAGGGCTTTTAAGATGCATCAGTTGTTTCTTTTCATCCCTTTTTAAGATCCCATTTTCTAAGACTTGCTTCCAGTACTGCACACAGTGTATAATGTTTGAAGCTGTCCCTCAGAAAGTAGTCTAATTTAACAACTTACCTGTTTGATTGTTTATTGGAAAGAAAATGTACTATGTGCTGCCTGTATATTGTGTATAATTGTAAAACGCATCAAAAAGATCAAATCAAATAAAAACCCCATTTGAAGACCTATGACGTTCAGTTAGGGGTGTAATAATGTGCACATGATCTTGAGTTCGCTTTGTTTTAACTAGACTAGATTTTAACTGGATCGCAGTCATGTACTACTGAAAGAATGAAATGCTGCATATGGATGTAATTTCTCCTGGGTATCAGCTGTTTTTTTTTTTTCCTCATGTACTCCCAGTTATACATAATAATGCAATTTAAAGGGATATTTTACCCAACAAAAAATATTGTCATTTAAAGGGTTAGTTCACCCAAAAATGAAAATTAGACCGTGTTTTACTCACCTTCGAAGCATCCTAGGTGTATATGACTTTCTTCTTTCAGACGAATCCAGTCAGAGTTATATTAAAAATTGTCCTGCTATTCCAATATATTGAATAAAACATGTCTTGAGTATTTTAAACTTGCAGTTGAATGTGTGCCACAGCCTGTTTAATTAAGACAAGGAATCTGAGATACAATTTATTTTGAGATTGTATGGGTTTGTTCTGTATGGACATACAGTATTATTGTATTTGTGCAGGTCTTGAAAAGTCTTTGTCGTGATTAAAAAAAAAAATCCGTTTAATTAATTCATGTGATGCATACACAATCAGAATATGAACATTCCTATTAATTTTGGAATATTCATGTGCATGCAATCACGATTATTGTATAATTTCTGCTCCAGTCAAATGCTTAATCATTTGTTTGTGTTTTTAGACATTCCAGCTGCAGCTCCTGTCCCCCAGCAGTAATGTAGTCCCAGCACTCAACCAGGGAAGTGTCACGCAAGTCATCAGGGTTCTCAACCCACAGAAGGTAAGATGTTACTGTGAGGCCACACTCTGCTTGCTATTGCAGTAGATCTTCAGAGATCAGTCCATTGATCCTGAAACATGTTCAGAAGTCTGATTTGGATGAAATCAGAGCAAGAACAGTGGTTTTCAGCATCAGAGGAAGCTCGCTGGTCACTGCCAAGAGCATGAGAGCTTTTCCCAGTGCCTGAACTGAACTTGTTGGCAAAGCTCCCTCTGATTGTCCAACAACGTCAATGAAGTTTACTACAGAAAATCAACTGAAAATCAGCTAGTGAGATGCTAGCCTTTAGCGTTTGAAATCAAATGCGTGAAGACAATCAGAAGCTGATTAGGCTGGTTTTGCTCTGAAGTTGAAGCTTGTCACATTTAGGCTGCACGATTAATCGAAACAAAACCGGAATTACATTATGGCTTAGTGCAAATAGTTGCAAATGCTTGATTTAAATATATGTATATATGTGTATAATAAGAAGAATAGAGGAATAATTATTATAATATAATACTTTAAATGTTTAATATTTATAATAATAATAATGATTATTATTATATGGACATTAACATATAATACATTTTTTGGCAAATTGTGCAGCCCTACAAACACGTACCGCAAACCATTCACATTTTTAATTGTAATTTTTATCAGAAAAATCTCAAATGAGGTTTTCCACCCTAAGTTGCGCAGCTCTAGTTTGTCACCAGTAATGCTTGCATTTACAGCAATTAAGGACTCAATTTTATGGATAAACATCATAATGTCATATAATTTTTAATAATAGCAAATTTTGCCTTTAGCCTGTGCCTGACTTCGTCTTTTATTACAGCAACAGTTGCGAATGCGGATCAAGCTGACATACACTCACAAAGGCTCTCCTGTACAAGACCTGTCCGAGGTCAACAATTTCCCCCCTCAGTCCTGGCAGTGATTTGCTACCCTTCTCTATCTTAAAGACCCCCAGCAAGGGAACTATGGGAAAGATGTCCCCTCCCCATTCTCAAATGATCCCCCGTGACGACATCACAGATCGCTGCCCTGGGGTTGCATGGGAAGCAGTGGAATCTTCCTGACACAGTCAAGAGTTGATGGTATGAAGACATGATGATGATGATGAAGACAATTACAGCGACAATGATGAAGAAAAATCACAAATATCTCAATACATATCTTTTCATTTGTTTCTTTGCCCGTCTGTCTTTCTCTCTGCTTCGGGGTTAGTGCAAAATGTCCATGCTCACACTGTGCACTCTCACTTAATCTGTCACTATAGTGCACTCTGACTCACCCTGCCGCCCAGGGCCAATACATGGGAAAACATCGCTTGTGGCCACTATACAAAGGAGCTGCTTGTTTGATTTGTCTGTTTTGTTAGATTTTTTTTCATGTTTTTAATCTTGTTAATGGGTTTGGTGTATTTTAAGAAAGAAAAACAAAAAAAGACATACTAAATTAATTGCAAAATTCTGAACATTTGCACCTTAACCATTTCAGAATCAAGAGGAAAATGGGTTGTGATGGCACCTTAAATCATCGTTGTACATGGCATTTCTTAATTTTCGTGTAAGGTTGATCTAATGTCCTGTAATAAAGTATACCAGGTGAATGCTCCGGATACAAGCTATGTTGTGGCTTACACCGTATTTCACATGAAACCGTTTGGCTCGTTGTCTGTCAGCAGTAATGTACACACTATCAGATCTGTCAAGAAGTGCTTGACTTGCATCACATGAATCATCATGACTAGGCAAGTTCATACAGCATCTAAATGTCATTGACAATGAAACTGGAGGTGGAGGTGACTGAGAGAGAGGCTGTTGCTTGTTACGGTTTGCGCAGTTTACACCACCCAATAGCAGCGGGTGTTGCAGTTGAAAAGTCCACAAGTCGTCAAATAAAGCGCGCGCATTCATAATAAAAACGCCTCCTGTAGTGAATCCATGCGTTTTTGTAAGAAAAATATCCATATTTCAAATGTAATAAACACTTTTTCTCACTTCTGTTATCTGTCATACGCGGAAGGCGTTCCGGCGGATGACGTAAAACGTCGGCGTTGCGTGATTAGTGACGAACGCCGGTCATGAATCAGAAATACAAACAGGATTTGCAAAGAAAAATGTCGGAGGATTTCTCGATATAAACCAAGAGGAGACTGGTTTTCCTTTGCTAAAGTAAGGAAACTTTGCTTCCTTTGCTCCTATAAACAAACTCGCGAGACTAGCATATCTCAGAGGCGTGTGGGCTGTGCATACGTGCTGCGTCATCCGCCGGAATGGCTTCCACGTATGACAGATAATGGAAGTAAGAAAAAGTGTTTATTACCTTTTGAAATATGGATATTTTTCTTACAAAAATGCATGGATTCGCTACAGGAGGCCTTTATTCACATCCCCCACCCCCACCCCCAGAGTGGTGTGAGGCGTGTTTATTATGAATGCACGCGCTTTATTTGACAACTTGTGGACCGTTCAACTGCAACACCCGCTGACTGCAATGATAGAGCTTGGAATAGCCAGGACAATTTTTAATATAACTCCGACTGGATTCGTCTGAAAGAAGAAAGTCATATACACCTAGGATGCCTCGAGGGTGAGTATAAAACAGGCTAATTTTCATTTTTGGGTGAACTAACCCTTTAACTCGCCCTCATGTCATTTCAAACCTGTATGAATGATTATTCACAAAAGAAGATATTTTGAAGAATGTGTCAGCAGTTTTTGTCCAAATCACGACTAGACTCCATTGATTTTCATTGTATGGAGACTTTTTTCAATTTTAACATCTTTTGTGCTCCACAGAATAAGTCATGCAGGTTTGGAATGACCTGAACGGTCTTCAGACCTCTTTATAGTAACATTGCTATGTTGAGGAAAGCTCAAAAACCAAAGTTTATAGTTACAGTTTTCCCACAAACCACCGCTACTGATTTTTCCATGCAGTTTAGGCTCATGCATATTTATTTTTTATTTTTTTGAAGCACATGGAGTTGAGGCACAACTTCAGATAAAACGCTGTCAGGAAATGTGTAATATCCCAGGCTGGAGAACATGGTCTCATCCCTGAATGTTTTGATGCTTCTTGAGTGAACTTAAAGGATAAGTTAACTTCCGGAATGAAAATTCTGTCATGATTTACTCACCCTCCACTTGTTCCAAACCTGTATGAGTTTCTTTCTTCTGTTGAACACAAAAGAAGATATTTTGAAAAATGTTGGTATCCGAACAGTTGATGAGCACCATTGACTTCCATAGTAGGAAAAAAAAATACAATGGAAGTCAATGGTGCCCATCAACTGTTCGGATACCAACATTTTTCAAAATATCTTTTGTGTGGGTCGAGAGGTGCGTAACAATAGTAAATGGCTCTGCGCGAGAGCCGTTTCAAAACCCGACTTTCTGAATCTGCTGCTTCTTACACCAAGATGTTTGCGCATTGAAGAGGGCGAAACAACCATCTGTGAACTTGCCACATCTCTCAGCAAGTTTTCTCACACCAACATTTTTTTTTTTTTCAGCCGCATGTGAAAAAAGCAATGTAAATATGGTCATTTCTACTCTTTATGTAAACTTCCTGAGGTAATGCAAGCTAAGTTCGAATTCTCAAGTCACTGTTCACTATATCTTGCGATACATGCACAGACCTCTGTACATTTGGAAATATGTTGATTCTCCAATTAATCTTCATTAAGCAGCAGATTTTTTTTCCTGTGCAGAAGACGGTCAGTCAGGGGGAATTGAGCGTCATTTGTTTGGGTGTAACTGCTTGACCAGATGGACTTTGTATCACATGCTTGGATGATTGCCTTCTCCATCAGAATCTCTTTGTAATCTGTAAAGGTATCGGTTGTTTTTGAAGTGTATCTATACATGTGCCCCCATCTCAGATATTTTACACTTGCTATTCAACACATCTGAACTTGTGCAGGAGGGGAGGATGGCCCCAATGAGTCTGACATGCTGAACTGAATCGCAAGTCCATGTCCTCATGGGATATTTTAGACTTATGCTGTGTATTATTGTCTTTGGGTTGGAGAAAATTATCAAATGAAATAATAAAACTGTCAAACTTGATGATGTGTTTTGGAAATAAGTGGTTTTCTTCATTTGTAACTGAACGGAGTCTGAAAAACCATAATGAATGATCTAGTTTGAGCTTTATTTAGTCTGCTGTCACCCTCTTGTGTTAAACTTTGAAACTGCAATATGGCATAGAAGCCAAAATGAAACGAGTATTCCTGATGTCCAGACAAATATAGAATGAATTATACAATAATCATTCATATTCTGTTCTGTTGTTTTTCATCTTAACCCTCTGTTCTGTTCAGGTGACTCCAGTGCTGTATTTGTGAAAATAATAGTAAAAAAGCAACCGGTTTCTTTCCCCTTCAAATTCTTTTAAAATGTCCTCCAACCAGAAAACCCAACAGAAAAAATGAAGCTTTTAAAGAAAAAGTTGAACATTTGCTGAAAATGTACTCTCCCTCGGGTGACCCCTTCATCAGATTTGGAAAAATGTAGCATTGCATCACTTGCTCACCAATGGATGCTCTGCAGTGAATGGGTGCCGTCAGAATAGTCCAGTCCAAACAGCTGATAAAAACATCACAACAATCCACACCACTCCAGTCCATCTAACGTCTTGTGAAGAGAAAAGCCCTTTGAGAAACAAATCCAACATTAAGGCATTTAAAAATTTTGTTTTTTACTTTAAACCATCACTTCTGACGACCATAATAATGATGATAATTTATTGCATTTATTCATGTTTTATATCTTGGGTCTGATCAAAGTATCAATAAAACCTGATACTTTAATAAGTATCCTTTTAAACTGTTAAGGTCTCTCGACCTCGAACAGATTGTGAAGGTTAATAAAATGACCTTTAACACCTCAGTGAAGACCTTCTTTATCTGCAGGGATGAGATGCAGGAAAAAAAAATGTGTCACTGATTGCAAAATTTTATATTGCAGTTATGACGTGATCACATGTCTGTCTCCATCTCAGCATTTGTACTCAAGTTGCATTGCATTTTGAAAGGTGTTCAGCTAGTTTTTTGTCCACTAGCAACGTCTAACGCTTGGACGTCAATATTACAGCTTGATTGGAAACGTTGCCACAGCCAAGAGACAGCTATCATAAATCAAAATTAATTATTTGTATTTTAGATTAGATAAGATTAAAAGTCTGCTCTAGGACAAGGGTAAAACCAAATGTATACAGTCTATACAATCTATATAGTGCCCAAGACCGTTTTAATGTCATATACAAGAAAAAGAAAAGTTGTTAGTAATAGATGTCAATCCTGGGAACATAAATTCCTTAACCTATTTTTTAATGTAATTTATTATTAAAGGCCTCATTTCTTTATTCCTTGTTATGTTTATCATCACAGACATTATGCATTATATTTTTCTAAAACGTCAGACTTATCTCAATATGACTGATTTATAGTGTGCTACAAAATGTACGTTCAGTTTAAAGTTGAACTGCTTCAAAACACATTGCACAAGAAGAGCTAGTCATTCCAGTTTGGGTGCCAGAGGTCAGTGATTCTTGATAAGAGTGAATGACTCCAAATCTCACTAGCTTTACAGACCTGATGTGCTTTTTTAACAGTGCTGACTGCTGATGGAGGAAGTGTCATTTTTATGTTTATCAGAAACCCTTACACTAGGAACAAAATGTATATTGGTTACCTAAAGGAAATGGTCGATTTTTAAATTTTTTTAAACGTTTTCTGGAGAGCTATGTACTCAGTAAATGTTCAACCTGTGTTGAATTCTGAATGAAATGGGATTGATAAAAATTTGTGACGACCCATTTCAAATCACCAGTTTTAGATTAAGTATGCTCATGAATAATTCAGCAACAGAGGCGGTGTTATATGAATAATAATGAGCGCCGCCCCCTCATGTTTATTTATTGAGTTTATTTGACAGCCGTGCGCTTCAGTCCCACTATGGCGTCTCATCAAATCAGGATGGGCTTTTTCTACCGCCTCCTGTACCGGAATTTATCTGTCGCCAATTGCTATCTTACATCTGGATTTCTGTGCTGAAAGACGTCAAATGTAGGCGAAATGAAGGACGAGGAAAGCACAGCGCGGTCGCTCCAGAGCGCCGACACGGAACGGAGAAATGCAGCCGATGTGGAGGACGGCCGGGCGGGCAGCGGAGCAGCGCTGAACCCAGTGCTGCATGAAGCGGGATCCGACCGAGCCCCCGCAGCGACAGCCCGAGCGGCAACGGGAATACGCGTTTTAAAGGTACAAGCTCCGTTTAGGTCGCAGCGTTGCTGTTAAGCAGCAGGGCCAAAGTACGTGTGAATCCGTGAACTGCATCAGCAATTATCTGTTTAACACTTCCACACACCGCCGCGTCCAAAAACCCAGCAGGCTCCCTACCTAGACAGCATACTTGCGCCTATGATGCCCGATGCTGCTGTCTATGTAGGCGGTTCATTCGGTTTTGTGACACAGCCTGGGATAGTAGATGGATCATAATGGCATCATTGTTCACACTTCATGTCGCTTTTCCCTTTTAGTTTGTGTGCTGTATCAGAACAGTTCCAGTGTAACGCCTGTAACCTGTTAGGGGGCGTTCTGGCTATTTTGTAATTGCTATTTCTGTCTCTGTACACCGGCGTCAGATGGACGTCTTTGGTCTTTGCATTGCGTCTCTCTGTTTTTTAGCCACTCGCTCCCTGAGCACTGTTGACTTGTCAACTGGAAAAGTTGTCTAGTTATAGTTTTAAAAACGCGTCTCGAGTATGGCAAGCTGCTTTAACGTATATTTCTCAAAACTAAAGGCCTACATTTAAAACTGCTGTGATTCTGTAAGAGTCGTTCAAACCGCAAACTGGTGCGTTTCTACTTCTCAAACTGTAAAAACTGTACTTGCAGATAATATAATATTAATGAAATAAAAGGCTACTAGTGTTGTCACGGTACCAAAATTTCAGTATTCGGTACCGATACCAGTGAAAATCCACGGTTCTCGGTACCAGTACACTTTTAAGACTTCAAAGAACATTTTACATCATGTTTTAATATTTGACCATTCTTTAAAGAAGTACACCTATTTTGATGTGTTGATGTCTAGCATACTAAAACACATGCAAAGTACTGTTATTAGATATTACATTTAAAGTTAATATTTTAAATGGACAACATTTTTCATTACAAATGTGTAATTACAAATATATTTAAAATACATGACATACAAGTTTCAATGGAAATGACATTAAAGTATATTTTAGTTTACCATAAATGCTTCTTGGTACATTGGAAAGTACACTTTAACCATATTTCAAAGACAATAGAAGTAATTATGAATGATATGGTACTGTTTAAAGGTGCTTGTGCCCCCCTCAAAGGGTGCAGGCGTAATAGTAATATATTTTTTATTGACTTGATTAATTTACATAATAGTATAATTCTGAGTCTTATATCTTAAAAGAATGAAAATTATTATAATTGTTATTTTAATTTATTTTAATATTTTGTAATAAAATAAAATAAATATATTTGTTAACTTTACTTAAAAT
>NW_015549609.1:967107-973180 GCF_001515605.1 Sinocyclocheilus anshuiensis
TGTTCTGAAGCCGTTCCATAGTTTAATGTGAAGTATAGATGAATGTTTAAGTCAAGCTGACGTAAACTCTTCTCCTTGCTGCGTCTGTCTGTCATTCTCCATTCAGCGTTCAAATTGTGTGTCGCGTTCGGTTACTACAGTCAAAACAATGAAACTCTCTTTAAGAGCACACAATAACTACGATTTAAAACTGTTAAAAGAAAAGGCTCAATAAAATATCACACAGATATAATACACTATGCAGCAATATCTCTTCCCTTTTTTATGCGGAGCGCTACGTGCTGTGACTCCGTGTTGCTTCAAGCACATCATTCTGTGCACGGGATGCACATAAGCGCTTTGTGCCGCTCTGTATTGGAGCCATACATACCCTTTCATATTATACTTTTGTGCAATGAAAGATTATTAATAGTCTTTTTTGTTCTGTTCTATCTATCATATGTTGCTGCCTTCATTACTGTGCTATGCATTTAAAAGAAATGTCTTTTAATTTTATAATATATATTTTATATATAAATATATTTACTTGTGTGTTCACAAATGTATTTTACAACAATACAAAGAGCAATGTGTAACATTTTACCAGATTTAGTCCCACACTTTTTAACTTTTATTTGTTCCCCACCAAATAATGTTGTTTCACTAAATGTTTAGATTTTATAGAATTATTGTGTACTCATGATTTTTATACCCTTTCACTTATATTTTGCGCAATGAAAGATTATCAAAAGTCTTTTTTGTTCTGTTCTATCTATCATATGTTGCTGCCTTCATTACTGTGCTATGCATTTAAAAGAAATGTCTTTTAATTTTATAATATATATTTTATATATATATATATATTTAGGCTACTTGTTTTTCATGAATGTATTTTACAACAATACAAAGAGCTTAAATTTTGCTAAATTGAGGCTTTGCACCTCCACATAAAAAAAAAGAGCTAATCACATGGCTGAAAACTGAAATTGAAAAATATATTAGTCACTATTGGATTACTTAATAAATACTAAAAATATACACTAAAATAGTTCTTATAAAATTAAATAAATATTAAAACAGCTTGCCATATATTGAAACACTGTGTTCTGTTCCATTCCGCTGCATCTAGCTGTTTATGAACGCAGGAACGCGTTGTGTGTGAACAGCACCTCTGTGTGTGACGTGATAATGCCACGGCCATTATCTTCGCAATACACCTCACATAATACGCCTACAGGAAATATGCCCGTCATTATGTTCAGCCATTGTAACAGATAATCAGAACAAAATTAGATGTCAGTTGCTTCCTCCTGCTTGTGAGTGAATAAGCAGAGTTACCTTGCTGAACTAACAATGCTTTCCCCCCTATTGTTAGACCACTGTATTCTTATAGTCATACTATCTTATCTAGTTACTCTTATCTATTTGAAAAATACATTTTCATTATTCACAGCATTAGGATCCAATGCAATGTTCTCATTTATCAATATGAATAAATGTCAAATATGTAATTATTATATTAATATTTATATCACATGTACAGTAAACCTTACTTGACAGATGAGTGCAGATAGAGACAAGTAATAATGCTGACGCATTTGAGTAGAAAGATGATTAATGGTAAGTCAGCTTGTTCTTTAGATTAAAGACGTTTAGCTTAAAGGTCTTTATGCTGATTATTATTACAACATTATTTAAATAAGTATAAATCAGAGGTGATTTAGCAATGATCTTTTGTTGATAGATATTATTACAAAACATTAATGAAATAGGTAAACAAAAATGCACAAAAAAGGTTTATAAATAGTAGAAATGGGTCATAAAAACTCTCTGTTCGGTTGAGTATGTGATTAGAAAGGTTTGTAATGATGAGTCAGTGGTGATCTAATGATTTTTAGACAGACTTATTTGCTGTAATTGATTGCACTAGGTGGATTATACAATAAATGAGATTTATTCTTTCATAAAAAGTAGCAGACAGTTTTAATATGTGTAATAATTATATTATATTATATTGTATTATTATATTATATTTTATATTTTTTTTACAGAAGAAAGAAAGTCATACAGGTTTGGAACAATTATGAGGTTTAATAATAATATATATTAATAATATATTTTTTATTTGATTATTATTATTTAACAGGTTGTTCCAAACCTGTATGACTTTATTTTTTCTGTGGAACATAATAGTAATAATTATTTTATTTTATTGGAGAAAAAAAAATCAAGTTTGGAACAACAACTATTATTATTATTATTATTAATTTATTTTTTTAAATGTATTAATTAAATTGTTATGGTTTTTTATTATGAATGAATCGGTTGTTCCAAACCAAGATTACATACATACATACATGCAAAAATAAATAAACAAACAAACATATTATTATTATTATTCTGTGGAGCATAATAATAATAATAATAATAATAATAATAATTATTATTATTATTATTATTATTGAACACATTGTTCTAAACCTGTATTACTTTCTTTCTTTATTCTGTGGAACCCAAAAGAAGTTCAATATTTAGATTTCTTTTTGGCCTTAAACAAAAGGTTATTTTAGACACCCTGAGCTGCTGATGCCAGTAAGTATTGGTCAGAGCATCATCAGAAATAGATTTCACCAGCCTTACAAATGACATGTCATCTCCGAAGTGGTCTCGACTTGCACATCTCTGCAGGCCCTGGGTAAATTTTTTTTTTGTTTGTGCCCCGGGTAAATATTTGCACCGGCGTAGTTTGCTGCAAGCAAAATCAAAGCCTGGTGTCTCTCAAACAGGCTCTGTGTTGCAGGGTGGAGTCCCGACAGCCACCAACTTGTGGTCACCAAGGCATGATTTCCTACGACTGATTTGGACTCTAAAACTCTTTATTTGGCCTTATTTCTAGAAGGCCATAATTTCTCTAAAGAACACAAGCAACATCTAATCTAGACTTTTCTCCTCAGCGTAACATGAAGAGGAACGGCAGTCGAGGCTGCGTGACGCGGAAGACGCGCTTCGGCTCTCGAGAGCGGGACTGGCTGAAGGGCGACGCTCAGCGAGGCTGTGTGTGTCTCTACGGGGCCTCGGAGCCTCAGCCTCCAGCGTCGGGCCCCCAGACCTCCACCAGCGCCCAGCCGGACCTGAAGCTGGTGCTCTGCTCCACCAACACCACCGCCGAGGAGCTGTGTGCTCAGAGAGACGTGCAGGGCCTCTACCTGCAGCTGCACGGAGACTTAATCAGGTAACACAGATGCAGAGATAGATGCTCGGTCACCCAGCTGTAATTTTCTGGCTAGACGAGGTCTTGTCTCGATAATAATCCTTATCAGACTCGCGCTGTGGAGCAGTCGGGCCAGACACACACACACACACACACACGCACACACACGCACACACACGCACACACACGCGCGCGCGCACACACACACACACACACAGGTCAGGGTGTTTATCTGAAATGACAAGGTGAATATCAGACCCTTATCGTTTACAAATGACTGGTTACGTGAATTGTAGAGTTAGTCCTTCATTTGCACCTTTTGATATTTTTTATGTTAATGATCCTTCAGGATATCATCATCATAAACATGTTCATCTTATCTCAGAGTTTGACAGTAAGGATAGCCTGATGTGAGAGAGCTTACCCTTGTAAAAAAGAAGTGCACTTAATTGTATTGAACGTGCATTTGCAGTGTACTTCAAATCAAAGTATATTTTTAACAAACCGCATTTGCAGGTAATATAATATTTATGACATAAAAGGCCACTTGAGTGTACTTAAACACACTTTAATGACTTAAGCGTTTGTTAACACTCTTAAGTGCACTTTTAAAAAGTACACTTTGTAATGTCAAATTAAAAGTCATACATAACATACTAAAGCACATGTAAAGTATGTAAAATTTTACATGTAAAATTTTAATTATAGTGTGTTGTTCAGTATTATATTTAAAGTTAATATATTTTCAATAAAAATTTCAATTTGAAATGACATTAAAGTATATTTTAGTTTACCATAAATGATTATCAGTACATTCAGAAGTACACTATAACCAAAATAAGTAATTAAGAAACTACATATAAAAATGTGGGTTAAAAACACTATCATTGACTCATTGCATTTAATATAAATATAAACTACAATAGTTAAATTTCATTTAATTGCAATTATTATGCAATGAAGTGTCCAAAGCATTTAATTAAATTCACACTTAAGCATATTCTTTTAAAGTATATTATTTCTGTAATAAGTACTCTCTTTTTTTTTTTTTTTTAAAGCGTGCTTAAGTGTGCTTTTCTCCACAAGGTTATGTTCATTGTTCAGAAATATACCATGCAAACGTAAACTCTTGGTTTTCTGTGATGATGTGAATGTTGTTGTTGTTGTGGGTCGATCTTGATCTTGTTGGCTAACACGGATGAGATTTGTCAAAATTGTGAGAATGATTTGTTGTATTGGAAGCTTTGGTTACAAAATGAAAATTAGAATGAAAAAATTATAAACAAATCACCATATGCCATTGTTTTCCGGCTCAAGTGTGTTTGAGAATTTATAGCTGTCACGGAGTTACAATAGAGCTGCATAATTTCAACCTAAAAACCTTTCATTGTAGCTTCGTGTTGTAAAGACAGTTTATTAAAATATATAGTTTATGTATACATTCCATTTAAAGCAGCACTATGTAACCTTTTCTGTGTTCAAAATTTGCAAAATGTATATAATGAGCGAGTACATCATGAATTCATCTTCCAAACCCGCAACCATATGTTGGTGTAAAAAAAGTTTTAAAAACAAATTCTAATGAGGCAAGTGAAAATATCGACAGGACAAGTTTTTTTTTTAACTCTGGGTTTGCTGTACATTTTTGTAAAAGGGCTGCACAGTTTTGCTAAATTGTTTTTGAATTATATATCAGTATGTGATTATTTTTAAAGGGGTCATATGATGTTGCTAAAAAGAACATTATTTTGTGTGTCATATGACCCCTTTAAGTCTAAATATTTTTAGACTCAGAAAAAAAATGTAAAATGATTTCACTGTAAAAAATTTTTTTTAAATCAAGCATTTAAAAATGTTTAATTTTTACAGTACAACTGTAATAGTCTTAATTTCTTCATTTTTGAATGTTAAACAAATGTTGACAGAATTGTCATTTTTGAGTGACCTATCCCTTTAAAATCCTGATTTCCCAAAAAAAAAACACATTTTGAAAACAGTATGAACATTAGTAATAGTGTCTTAGCAACCGCTAACGATAAGTGCACAAGAGCAAAACACCAGAATATGCAGGCGTTTGCAACACTCCCTGTGCTCTCGAGGCGGGTTTGTGCTTTCCTCTGTGTGTCTAGTGTCTGCAGTGTCTGTGGTGGTTTTAAAGGTGTGCCTGACAAAAGAGAGAGAAGCAAGTCATGCTTTCCCCTCTCTCTGCCCTTCTGGGAATGACTGGGCTGCGGCTGAGATGGCTGAAATCACATTATTTCGCAGGAAGCAGTCCAGCTCTGAGCCGAGGTAAAGCCAGGAGGCTAAGCTGAATTAGCTGTGAGGAGGCTGCTCATTAGAGCAGCTCACAGGGACATCTGCTGATGTGTGTGTGTGTGCGCTTTCTACCCTTGTCTACTATTTATTTCACTTCAGGTAAGCCGCAAGAAACCATTAAATCCCTAAAGTGTCCTTGTCAGCTGCACTCTGCCTCTCAAAGCAAAGAGCAAAGCTGGGGCAACCGCAGAGCCAGGCTGCATGATCACTCAAAATAAACACTAAAGCACGATATGGCTTAATGTGATTTATCAATTGCAAAGGCTGTGATTAATGAAATAAAGAGATGCACTGCGTGTTTCAGAGTGAAGCGTGGCACTGTGTTCATTTAGATGTGAGCAGCTCATAATCTGCCGCTGTTTTCAGCGTCTCAGAGCAGCTTGATTGTTTCACAGTAAATGTTGCTCCACACAAACCTCATCTCTGGATCTGCTCTGAGTTTGGGACACATTTGTGTGCATTTGGGGATGTGACATGCATCTTTCCATACTACATCTTTGGTTAGCTGGGCCAGTGTGTGTTGTGATTGGTTAGCTGGGCCAGTGTGTGCTGTGATTGGTTAGCTGG
>NW_015549609.1:973194-979584 GCF_001515605.1 Sinocyclocheilus anshuiensis
TATGCTCAAACAGCAACATTACAGACTAACTAAAGTTGAAAAAGTGAAAAAGCATAATAGGACCCCTTTAAATTGTAATTGCAATTAAATCCCCCCCACCCCCCCAACTGCAAATCTCCGTCTGCTGAATTGAGCTTCTGCTGTGAAGGTGCAGTGCGGCCGACCCCTGCTCCGCTTTAACACAAGGACACCTGACAGGTCTGCATGCGAGCATGTGGATCGGAGCAGCTGCATTCTGCTAGTGCCAGGCTGTGGGTCACAGATTGCAGTGTTCGCTGGACTGTCTGCATCAGTGCGCCGTGACGATCTGTTAACAGGATTAGAGCGGTGGAATGAGATGACGATTTAATCAGGGAGAGAAAAGGCGGCGGCGCTGCGCAAGGTGGATGATTTAGTCCGGACAGTTTTAATAAAAAGCAGGATGCCGTCTCGTCACGAACAGAGGATCGAGTCAGATCGACAGACTGATTATTTGCTTTGTTTAAAGGGAATATTGTCAGACGTAATGAGATCGGTGTTCTTTCGCTTCAGCTCTTTAATGAATGTTGAGATATTGAGTTGGACGAGACGTGATCCCAGTGGATTGGGTTATATTATCTGTCTGGCGTGCTGGGAAAACACCCAACTCTGAGGGAGAGGCACTGCTGGAGGATGTTAGGACAGAGTCTGATCTTAAATCGAAACACCTGTGTGTTGTCACGCTTGTTCAGAGCTGGGATACGTGCACAGGGTCCTGCGTAGGCCCACATTTCACACTGACAATGTTCAGTGCTTGATTACTGAATATTGCACTGTATACCTTATATGCTGCCTGTGACACCTTTTACATGCAATTTTCCATAGTGTGTGTACAGTCTGTCCATATTTATGGTGAATAACTCATCAAAAATGGGGTTTTATGGCTTAAGTGTATCTAAATGCAAATCTGGAAAATTGACTCAAAATATTGATGACTCATTGGTAATGTACAAATATTGTAAAAATTATTACAATTATTATTGGGGAAACATGTAATTATGATTTAAAGTGTGTGTGTGTGTGTGTGTGTGTGTGTGTGTGTGTGTGTGTGTGTGTGTGTGTGTGTGTGTGTGTGTTAAATCTCCAGGCTGGCTATACTTGTTTGTACTGCTGCACAATTAAGTATTTAAGAAAAATAATAAAATACTTTTAAGATGGAAGTATTTGAGATTGAAGTTTGAAGTACACTGCAAGTGCACATTCAGTACATTTAAGAGCACTTCAAAAGTGTTTCACGAGGGTTGATAGCTGAAATTATAAAATGAATGGCAGTATTTATTTATGAAATGTCATTATAAATCTGACAGCTCCTGTCCTCGGCCCTGATTGCTCAATAATGTGCTCCAGTCAGGCAAAAAAATAAATAAAAAATAATAATAGTATATATGTGTATATGTATAAATGTGTATATGTATATGAATATTTATTTATTTATTTATTTGGATATTTGGTAAAAACAAACAAACATGGCAACAAGTAAGGAATATTTCCTGTTGATATAATCCATCTTTTTAAGAAATTTAGAAATTTCTTAAAGGAATAGTTCACACATAAATGAAAATTAGCTGAAAATGTACTTATCCTCAAGCCATCAAAGATGTAAATGAGTTTGTTTCTTCATCAGAAATGTAGCATTCCATCACTTGCTCACCAATGGATGCTCTGCAGTGAATGGGTGCCGTCAGAATGAGTCCAAACAGCTGATAAAAACATCACAATAATCCACAAGTAATCCACACCACTCCAGTTCAACAATTAATGTCTTGTGAAGTGAAAAGCCCCATGTTTGTAAGAAACAAATCCATCATTAAGTCGTGTTTTAACATCAAACTGTTGCTTCCGGCTTAAATGCAAGTCCATAATCCATAATAACGCTTCCTCCAGTGAAAAAATTCATCCACTGTTGTCCTCTCACATCAAAATCCACCAGTATATTTGTTTAGAACTGTTTTGGGCTGTTTTCGCTTGTAAACGGTGGTTAATCTGTGCAGATTTCTTTCCCAATCAAACGTAGAAGAAATGTAGAAGAAACAAACTCATCTACATCTTGGATGACCTGAGGGGGAGTACATTTTCAGCAAATTTCATTTTTGAGTGAACTATACCTTTAGAATGTTTTGTGAATCTGATCCCTGGTTATGCATGACATCAGTATCTGAAGTGTCATTTGTTTGTGTTTTAGATCGCTGTATTTCAGTTTGTTCTCAGCTCTGACTCCGGTCTCTTTCTGTTGGTAGGAGGCTGGACCCCTCCGAGCGTCCTCTTCAGATGGTCTATGACTACCTGACTGCTATGGGCTATGAAGACCCGCTCCGTGTCCAGCAGGAAGCCGCCAACTCAGACCTCAGCTGCATGATCCGCTTCTACAGTGGTGAGTTGTGGGCCGCGGGAGGCCGACGCAGGCCCCTGTGAGCCGCTTTCAGTCTGAATGCTGCTGCTGCCAGCTCTGACTGGGCCAAAATCCCAGAGCTCTGTGAACAGTTTGCTGGCTTTACAGAGCAAACTCTTTGAGTCCTCCAGACTTTCTGCCTGCCGTTCTCAGTGCGACTGGGTGTAGTCGAATACTACTGCACGGGTGCAAATCTGTGTTTTCATAAACAACCCCTTTTCCCTCTTCTCTCTTTGGCCTGACAGCTGTGGAATGAATAATGGGCTTTTTCTCGAGGCATCAGTGTGTGTCAACATCAGTGTTGAAGGGATTGCGTCCGATTCTAGCTCTTTCTCTTCAGTCACACAAAGGTTGCCAATTACGCTTTTGTTCCAGCATGCATCATGTACAGACCTCTTCCAGATGATGTGATTGGCTGTTTGAGATTTCAGAGCCAGATTGAAAAAAAGCATCAGCAAAATGTGTTTTTCCTTCTTCCAACACAAACGTACTGTGGCAGTACCACAATGCATTTGTATCAATGTAATACTATGGTATTAAATGATGCCATGGCATGTCCACAAACAAGGTATTATAGTAGTATCATATCCAGATAACCATGGTGAGACATCATGCTTTTTTCACTAGCCATTTTTGTCAAGAACGAAAGCCTGAGTAATGAATCAATACACATAACTACTGTCGCAATTTACCATTATTTTGTCTATAATAACACACACACACACACACACACACACCATAACACACACATATGGGTCAATGATGAATAGAAGGAATGATTATAAAACGGCAAGTTCTTAGAAATACCAAAGACTATATAAATACCAAGACGTTTATTTTTACTATGAATGGGAGAAAGTGCAACTTAAAATGCTGTCTAAAAATGGAATGTTATATATAAATATAAAAAAGTTTATAAAAATAGTTTAGGTTGAAGTACTAAAATTACTAAAACTGAAATAAAGTAAATTAAAGCCAAGTAGAAATAAATAAATATATAATGAAAAAAAAAATACAAAAAATGTTTTGAAATCTATGAGAAAAAAATGGTAAAAAAAAAAATCACAAAATTTTTTATTTATTATTATTATTATTACTATTATTATGCTTTTGGAGAGTTGCACCACATAAAAATGTACCTTGCCTTGTCATAAATTGGTCACGTTATGATGTATATAAAAGGCTTATTGAACATGGATCACAATCATGAGGGTCTACAGAGTCCTCTCTATGATGTCTTGTTTCCTGTGGCTTTAATGTGACATTCACTATGCATTGAATGGTAAATGAGTGAGCAAGTGAGCGGTTTTGGCCGCAGCTTCTGCATGAATGTGTAAATGCTAAAGCAATGTCTGATGCATGATGAATTCAGCTCTGAATGGACTTGATTTCCACAGTTTTGTCATAAATTTAAAGCTGACATATTATGCCCCTTTTTACAATATGTAATATAAGTCTCTGGTGTCCCCAGAATGTGTCTGTGAAGTTTCAGCTCCTGTTTGGATATCAACATTCTTCAAAATATCTTCTTTTGTATTCAACAGAAGAAAGATACTCATACAAGTTTAGAACAACTTGATGAAGAGTAATTTATGACAGAATAAAAATTTTGGGGTGAACTATCCCTTTTATAAATACTGTAATAGTGTATGCACTGTTCAGAATTTGGGATCAGTAAGATTTTTTTTAATGTTTTATTCTTTTTTTTTTAGGAAGTGTTTTATGCTCATAAAGGCTACATTTATTTCATAAAAACACAGAAAATCAGTAATACTGTGAAATATTATTGCAATTTAAAATAACGGTTTTCTATTTGAATATACTTTAAAACATAATTTATTCCTGTGATGCAAAGCTGAATTTTCATTAGCCAGTACTCCAGTCTTCAGTGTCACATGATCCTTCAGAAATCAGTCTAATATGCTGATTTATAATCAATATTGAAAACAGTTGTTCTGCTTAATATTTTTTTGGAACTTGTGATACTTTTTTCAGGATTCTTTGACGAATAAAAAGTTAAAAAGAACTGCGTTTATTTAAAATAGAAATCTAAAATACTAAAATAACACTGTTTCAGATCCCAAACCTTAAGCACGAGCAACAATAATGCATTATTACATAATGGAAAGCTTTCATGAACTGCACTGAAAATTCCCTGCATATGGAAGTGTCCTCCATACTGTCCTTCCTGAGTGTATTTAACCAGCGGCCTGAGTAACCCACGGCTCCCCTTGGTCCGGGGCAGTGAGTAAATGCCCATCTGTCAGGGCTGCAGGGGAACGGAGACATATCATTCCTCATCCTCAGGTCCTGTTAGGGCCATGGCAGTGAGGTACAGTCCCGCACGTCCGCCTGATATATGGCCACTGAGGCTGAACGGACGACCTGCATCCTCCTCATTTGTACACTGTGACTGAGGGGACAGGTGAGACTTAGTGGAATAGAGTGCTGTGTGTTCGCTGTCCTAAAACCGTCCCGACATCTCAGAGGTGAGGAAGACAATCAATATCGTATAGTTTGGTAATGGTACTTTATCAAAAAGTCGTATTGATGTGCTGACACCAACTATTGATTTTCAATTGTTTTAATTTTATATTTCAAGGCCAGGGCCTGAATTTCGTTTTGGAAAATGGGGGGGGGGGGCTTTTTAGACATATTTTTAAACTACAATCATCTAACCAACATGTTTCGTCACCCAGTGTATTTGTGTTTTACAAGTTATAATGTTGTTGATTCACATTTATATTGTGAGGAAGATACTTAAAAAAAACTTTCAAACTCTGAATTGAATTTATTTTAACTAAAAAAGACAAGTAGACGGTAAGTAATAAAATAACAATAGATTAATGACAAGCAATGGCACAAACAAATACAATAAGATACAACTAAAATTAACTGTGCTTTAAGTTTTTCAGGTAGGGTTAACAGTAATATTCCGGTACAGAAATACCACAGAAACAGAATAATCTATTTAACTTTAAAATAACACTGGTTAGTCTTCAATGTATAAATAAACATTAATGACAGACAGCAGCAGGCTTATTTAGGTTGCGTGTCTCTTTAAGACCTCATGCACGGATCAAACTGTTACACATAAGTTGTGTTTCTCAACAGTTTACATTAACTTAATAGCCTGTATACCGACAATGTTTAGTATAAATCGACTGTTTACATGAATACTCCTCAAGACGGGCACTTTAACATATTTTTGTATATATTTGGCCGTTTACGCGCAATAAGGCGCGTGCTTTCAGATGCGTCTCTATGTGTGCGCGTTTTGGGTGTGAGGCGGCTCACAGAAAGGGTCTCACAGTCACAGAGCGCGCAAGTACTGAATTGAGCACTTGAATGTTTAAAATTGTAAGCACATGCAAATGATACATTCCGTCATCTGTCGCGAGCGTCTTTCACATTGAAATATTTGCAGGAATTTCCCGCGTTACAAGCGCGGAAACTGCGGGAATCAGTAGAATTATGTGCAATCCCACACCGAAATTCAAGCCGTGAAGGCTTTATAGTTTCTGGGGTATCGCAAAACACACTGCTTTTGAAATAGGGCAGATGATGCAATGGATGAGAATAAATCAAACTCTATTTGTGATAATAATAATATCACCAAACCTGCAGGTGCTGAATGCTTTACTCACACATTTGTCTCATTCATTAGTGCTTTTATTTAATTATAGTATTTAAGGCTCCGTAATTTACAGATTTCAGGCCCACATTAAATTTATGGATGCATTTTCTCAGCTGATTTGGTTGAAAATCTGTGGTAATCTGGTGCAGGTTGAATTTGAACATGGTAAAATGTGCCAAATACAAAGAAGAACAAATGCAGCATTACTGGTAGCTGAAAACTTTGAATTGACTCAAAATATTAATAAACATACATGCAATGACCAGTGAAAGACATTAAAAGTGTGTTTAATTGTGTTAAATGTGCAGTTGTAGTGTACATCAAATCTTAAAAGTGTGTGTGTGTG
>NW_015549609.1:979594-985216 GCF_001515605.1 Sinocyclocheilus anshuiensis
TATTTAAAGTGTGTGTGTGTGTATATATATATATATATATATATATATATATATATATAATACTGTTTTATTTATTTATTTATTTGAAACTGTACTTGCAGGTAATATAATATTAATGAAATAAAAGACCACTTAAGTTTACTTGGAGAGTACACATTTATGGCTGTTTCTAAACAAATTTAAGTATATTTATATATGATAGTAATTAAATAAATTGCAACTTAAGTGCACTTAAAAAGAGTACAGTTTCGTGATTGTTTCTTAACACACTTAAGTACACTTTTTAAAGATTGTTATTCAATATTACTTTTAGTGTGTTTTAAAATGAACTAAATTACAATTTGATCATTATAAAAGTTTCAAAAGACATTAAGTATGTTTTGTTTTACCATAAATGCTTGTCAGTATACTCAGCAGTACTTTAACCATATTTCAAAGGCAATAGAATTATGAAATTACTAGGGATGTAACAATTAACTGCGAGCCGGTTGAAAATCAATTCAAATATGTGACGATTCAAATCGGTTGTTAGATGGTATTTTTTCTTTTCATCTTGCATCTGTATAACGCATATTAAAATTCATAAGTGCAGCGCTGCTTTGTTTACAGCGGAAACCAAGGAAATGCTTTAAGCGCCACCTGCTGGCAGAGAGTGAATCTGCGTCTCGTTCAGCTCGTCGGCTGTTTCTGTTTCATGCAGATATTTTTTATGTATAATTTCACAAAACTGAAGTCAAATCATTCTGTTTTTGCTTCAAATTTCGAAATTATACAATCTAATTTAGATTAAAAACTGCTCATGGTGCATGTATGCAGCATCTTTGTTTGGATCATGATTAAAATGCAGTGGTTGCCTCTAATTTTAAACGGAAAGAGCACAGACAAAGCCTTATTTTGTTTATATCAAGATATTTCTTTTATTTGTGTTACTTATTTATTTGATTTGGGGCTTATTTTAAAATGTCAATTTATTATTGTTATTTACATTTACATTATATTTAAATTTTGTTATTTAGCAGATGCTTTTATCCAAAGCGACTTACAAATGAGGACAATAGAAGCAATCAAAACCAACAAAAGAGCAATAATATGCAAGTGTTATATTAGTATATTATTATAGTGTTATATTTCAATTTCACAAAAAAAAAACGTGCAGCATTTTGTCCAAGCAATAATAAAAGGACACATTTCATTTATAATTTGTCTTAAATCTCATTTTGTTAAAAGAATCGTGAATCGAATCAAATCGTGAATAGAGTGAATCGTTACATCCCTAGAAATTACATATAAAGATGCAAGTCCTATTGCAATTAACATGCACTTAAAGGGAAAGTTCACCATTGACTTCCATAGTATGAAAAAAATATATATTATGGAAGTCAATGGGGACCAGCAACTGTTTGGTTACTCACAGTCTTCAAAATATCTTCTTTTGTGTTCAAGAAAAAAAATAAAGAAATTTATACAGGTTTGGAACAACAACTTTACGTTCAATTGACACTTATATATTATTTCACACAATATATTACACAATATTCACACAATATATTATTTCCATAAGTATACGCTTTATAAAAGTATGCTAAAGTGTACATTTTTACAAGGAATTGTACCTGTTAAAAAGTGCAATTACAGTGCATATAATTCTACAGTAAAGTAGCCATTGTGTTGAATATGATTTGCATCATGCTTTGTACCAGAAGAAATGGTGAGTGAAAAGAAAACAGAGCTGCAGCCTGGGGAAAGCTGCTTTTGTGATTTTCTATTTGTATGTATGCCTACGAATCTCATCTTGTAGAAGATAGACAATCAAAGATGCAGAGCAGAGTGAGTTTGAGGCGTCAGTCATGATCCAGCCTGACCAGTTTCAGAAAAGGGTCCTAAATGTACATTTTATCTCTTTGTTTAGCTAACAACATAAAATAGATGTTAGTATGTTGATGTTAACAACAAATTAGTGTGTATGTTTGTGTTGCGTTCATCTCCTGTACTGTATCATGATGAACGGGGTGTTTTTATCTTTGTAAGGTGTGTTATTTTGTAATTGTTCCCAGCAGACGGTTCAAGGTACAGTGCAGCTGCTAAAAAATGGAAAGCTCCAGTTTCAGTGATTCTTTTAAAATGATACAGTGACGTGTTATATATGCATGCATATTTTGTTTGTTAATTGGAAGGGTGAGTGAGTGTGTGCATGTGCTCGTAAACACGTTCATATCCCTATTGAACCAATGTGAGAATGCCAGAATAAGAGGAGAAATGAGAGTTAATAGTAATATAAACCCTTATGCCGAGTTCACACTGCACGATTTTAGCCCGATTTTTCACTCGCCGACAGGTTTTGTGAAATCGCCGACAAATGCCCGAAATCGGAGGCAAATCAGTGCTCGTTCATGCGAGTGACAATCACGCAGTGTGAATTATCAAAGACGCGATCTGAGGGAATTTCCTGATGGGAAATATTTGGCATGCTAAATATCTGGAGCTGTCGGCGATTCACAATCACGCTGTGTGAAATGATTTCTGACTGAAAACTACATCGGCGATGACCATGCGACGTCTTTGAAAATCGTGCAGTGTGAACTCGGCATTAGCTGTAAAGCGTTTCAGTCCTGATCACGTCGCATCCTATCTATGATGTTGTAAAATGTCTTACTGTAGATGATGTCATAAATTTTAAAGCTATGCCTCTGTATCTAGGGAATATCTGATTTCAGGAATGGTGTTTGATGACTAGTTAAAGGAAACAACAGTTGAGTGGCTGTTGGATTCTGTGCACTTTTGGACTCAATTTTGCCAAGATAGATAAAGGAACAGAGAAAGAGAGAGATTGCTGTCCTTCCATTGAGTTCAGGCCAGTGACTTAGTTGCTGGCCAGACCCCGTGAGATTTGGCTGCTCGTTTTGTTAACTTGTGGGGAAAACTACACGTCCAGAGCCAGCTCAGAGTGTGTGAAGAGCTATGGACAAACACTCAGTGAGTGGACTTCAGAGTAAAAGATGCCATGTCTTTGATAATGTGGACAAAAGTTGCTCAAAGTAAACGTTCCAAAAGGGTTTTTCACAGCAATGCTATAGAAAAAACTTTTTGGATCCACAAAGAATCTTTCAGTGATCAGTTGTTAAAAGAACCACCGAAATACTATTTTATATAATCTGAAGAAACTTTTTCCAATATAAAGAACCGTTTGCTTGGTTCCATGGATGCTTAAAGATCTTCACGGAACCACAGATGGCAATAAAGAAGCTTTATTTGTAAGAGAGTAGGGCTGAGTGGAAAATATCCACCCTGATCTCACGAGGAAACATTAACTAAGAGTTGGCAATTTTACATCAGTCTGTACAATTTGATTACTTTGAAAACATCCTTAAACATAACCATCAAAGGAGCATAAGCGGATCAGATGAAATGAATGAGCAAGATCTCACGAGTTTATGCGAATTAGCCACCAATTCGCCAAAATAGTTACGAATTGTCATGAGTGTGTTGAAATATCGATCTTCTTGTTTTAATCAATCTTCATTTTAACCAACCAATATCGATCTTTTAGTCTGTTGTTTTCAGTTGAAAAATGTCACTAAACATTAGTTGTAATGCGCATCCTGTTCAATAATCACAATAAGCTTTGTGCTGTGTTACTTTCAATAGGAAACGGTCTCAGATTTCAAATTCTGTCAGTTTTATCACAAACGTCAAACAATACATGTGGTTTTGATGCTTTTTAATGTGGCGTGACTGCTCACTGTAGCAACCTCAGTTCAAACGGCACGCGAACTGATCATTTCTCCCTGTTTACTACTAGTTATAGTATGAAATAAAGGTGAATGAATGAATATCAGAAGGTGTGTTGAAAGATGTGTAACTTACTGAAGTCAACTCTCACGTATTCATGTTTCAAGAGCTTGAGTCACAACATGCTACATATTTCTCACAAAAGTCATTCAATGTCCATTACTTGTTAGTTAGCTGGAAAAAAGAACTCTAGAGAGGAGATTTTTGCAAAAAATATATTCTTTATTATATATTAATTGTCAGGATTGGACCTGTTTTGTCACGTGTTTCAGTTCCTGTTTTGCCTTATTTGGTCTTGTTCCTGTCCTTGTTTAGTTTGATTATTAATTGATTCCCCGCACTGTCTGTCCCTCGTTATCCAGTCCTTATAAGCCCCAGTCTGTTCAGTTTGTCTTTGTCGGTTCTACTTGTTTCTACGTGTGTTTGCCCAGCTCCTATAGTGGATTATCCCGTGTTTGCGTCATTAAAGACTGTGAATGCTACTCCGTGTCTCCTACGTTCTTCGTAACGTGACATTAATAATATGTTTTCCCCGTTAATGATTCTGAAATGCATGTTAAAATAAATCTCTCCTGAAATAAGTTATGACAGACACTGTTTAAATGTTTATTTATTATTTCAACATCATATTGGAAGTAGAAACATAGTGAGAAAGGTAAAATAAATAAGCTGTTTGTATATGACTAGAGTGTTTATACACTGTAAAAAAAATTATATGATCAGTAAGTCATGGCAAATAATGTTTTTACATTACCTCATCAAAAGTTGAGAAATTTCAACTTGATTTTTCAAGCAAGTTTAATGCAGAGTGCAGAAATGACTTACATGACCAAGTAAATTACACATAAAAAATTTAGGGCAGCAACTGAACTTAAGTTTTTAAGTTTTTAGGACATTAGAGCCCGACAGATACGGGTTTTTTGGGACCGATACCGATATTAGGGCGTAAAAAAGGCCGATATCGATATATCGGCCGATATTCTTTGTGTATGTTTTAGTACAGTACCAGTCAAAAGTTTGGACACTTTCCCATTCGAGGGTCCAAACATTTGACTGCTACTATATATAGAATACAGTATATACATAAACAGAATATATATACATAAATACATTTTTTGCAATGATCACTTAAATGTGGTGATCAAACACTTATAATGACGTGACAGAGATACGTAATGGAGGCAGGGCATTTAACAATTTAACAATAAACTTTATTATCCAAAATGAGTCTGACATCAGTGCACTGAACAGTAAAGTTGAAGTTTATTCAACTTTAATTCAATTTAATTTCATTCAACTTTATTCCTTTGAAGTTTATTTCACTTCGGAACATTCATTCACGGATTTGCCTTACTGTCTTCACACACAGACGAAGCTTACTTGAGAAGTGTGAAGTGTTACATAATATACCTCTGTAAATAAATACACTATAAATTCACGTCTCACACACTTTAATGCCCTTTGAATGTAACGTGTACGTTCCCTTGGAACTGGAATCATGGCGGAATTTCATGTGAAGTCCACTTTGCAGGGCACTTACGGTCGAATAAGACAATGCTTGAATGCTGCTGCCTGAACAAGAGACCTCCTTACTGAAGTGAAAGTGTTGACTAGTGTCACTATCTCGCGAACGCACTGGCGGATCTCCACCAAATTCGGGGGATCCCTTCAGCTCGAGGAACCCTCTCCCCCGGGATCGCTTGATCGGTCGGCGCCGGACCGCAAATTTAACCACCCGTAACTCCCAAACCCGGGGGCTATCAACGCGGGGGTGGTCTCATTCGAAAGCGGGCCTCTAGACGTACAGCTGAAGGGATCCCCTGAATTTGGTGC
>NW_015549609.1:986150-988222 GCF_001515605.1 Sinocyclocheilus anshuiensis
GATACCGATATATCGGCGACAGGCTCATATCGGCCAATAATATCGGCAAAACGATATATCGGTCGGGCTCTAGTTGATCAGCAGTTGAATTTAATAGCTTAGGCTGTTGATTTTAACCTTTAATATTATAGTAATGTACCAACTGACAGGGTTCCTTATGTAGTTTACAGCGTTAGTTGAGTTTAGTTTTTTTCTTAAGAAAAATTCAAATATTTCGGAGTGAATCAGTATCAAATCGAATCAAATTGAGAGCTTTTGAATCAGAATCGAATCAAATCATGAAATCTGCCACAATACCCAGCCCTTGTTCATTAAATACTAGTATTTGCACTACTTCATTCTTATTACTTCACTATGACTGGATGGCCATGGCCACGAGTTTTTGACCTGCAAATGAAGTCATACATTAACACTCAGGGTTTCTCACGTCAGTGTAGCGTCTGGACCAATCAGACACACCATTTTTCATTTGATTTAACAAATCAATTATTCATTAGATTAACAAACGTTCACAGACCCCTGACCCAATAAACATACTGGGTGCCAAGTTGTCTGTGAACAGGGCCCAGGACCCTGGTTACCATTTGAATTTCCATTCACCAAGATTCTCTGACGCAAACTGTTTTTTTTTTCATCAACCAACTTCAGCAAGGATCCACGTGAGCCTTCAGATTGCATCAAGCCTTTCTTTCAGACAGACGAGACGTGCAAGTATTCAAACTGAGTCTTATTAATTGATACATTACATCAAACTCGAAGATTAATTAAAACTCAAAAATGATATTTTTTTTTTACCTTGAAAATGGTATTCTTGTGAACAGATGTGCTTAAAATTCTTCTGAAGAGCTTATTTATAGAGTGTTTGATTACAGTATATGTTTCCTCAAACACATTAGCCAGTTTCCTCAGTCCTCTCTCTCTTTTAAGAAATCCTGATGTGGTCATGGAACAATCTGAGGGAGTGAACATCGCTACATGCTGACTCAGGAGACACTGAAGGCAAAAACAGGCCCTGAGGTCAGGACTGGTCCTGCATGCTTGGGTGTTTCTGTGTAGTCGTTACTCCTTTTTTTTAATCTCTAAAGTCCCTCTCGAAATGGAATCCACTGGTTGTTGCTGTGGCTTTGCAAAAATAAATAATCTGCGGTGCTGGATTTAACCACTAATGAGGTATTGATCTGTGAGGAGCCTTAACTTTTCAGGGGGAAGTAGATGGAGAAACAGTGAGCTGAGACCTGTCTGGAGGAAGTGCAAACCAATTCAGTGTTTTGCTGAATTAAAAATATTGACATTTATTTAAAATATAAAATATTCAGGTGAATGGAAACTGAAACCGTCTGCACAGGTATGATCTGTAAATCTAGAGAGCTGGTTGGCAATCTGAAAACATTTGGCAAGGCGACAAGAACTTGAGAGTAATTATATTCCAATCACAGATGTGAAACTCAGGGTTTGTCATCTCAATAACTATCCTCTGCAGTGTTGGGGAAAGTTACTTTTAAAAGTAATGCATTACAATATTGCATTACTCCATAAAAAAAGTAACTAATTACGTTACTTAGTTACTTTTTTATGGAAAGTAATGCGTTACGTTACTTTTGCGCTACTTTTAAAATCTTGACAGGGCTTGCTTGTTTGTTTTTAAAATAAAAAAAGTTCTATTTTTGGCAAATATAAAAGCCTTTTCACACCAAAAGTGAAATGAATAAGCCTCAGGCTGAAGGGAAAGTAAATTGACGTCCGTACAGTAGAATGCAGAAGAAGACATTTCAACACACTTCAGCAATAAAAAAAGACACAAATGTTCGTCTAGAGTAATTTTTGCTTATTAGTATGGTTGAACTGGATCATCGAAGGTCAGAAGCAAAGACATTGGTTAATAGAATGGGAATAAATACATAAAGCATATTTGTGTTGTTTAACATTTAATTATTGCAGGTTTGCGTCATATTCTGAGTTGCATTATTTTTATTAATTTTGAGGAATACTGAATCTGTGTTTTTTTTGTGAGTGAGATGAATTAATGCATATTCATATTTATTTTAGAACTACAGGAACATCTTCTGATTTCT
>NW_015549609.1:988627-1006208 GCF_001515605.1 Sinocyclocheilus anshuiensis
CTATTTTTGGCAAATATAAAAGCCTTTTCACACCAAAAGTGAAATGAATAAGCCTCAGGCTGAAGGGAAAGTAAATTGACGTCCGTACAGTAGAATGCAGAAGAAGACATTTCAACACACTTCAGCAATAAAAAAAGACACAAATGTTCGTCTAGAGTAATTTTTGCTTATTAGTATGGTTGAACTGGATCATCGAAGGTCAGAAGCAAAGACATTGGTTAATAGAATGGGAATAAATACATAAAGCATATTTGTGTTGTTTAACATTTAATTATTGCAGGTTTGCGTCATTCTGAGTCACATTATTTTTATTCATTTTGAGGAATACTGAATCTGTGTTTTTTTTTTTTGAGTGAGATGAATTAATGCATATTTATTTTAGAACTACAGTAACAACTTCTGATTTCTGTCACCATGGCGACAGCAGAGCTGTCAATCAGTAAATTGAAAAAAAAAAAGTAACTTGCGTTACTTATTTGAAAAAGTAACTCAGATATTCTCTTGTAAATTAAAAAGTAATGCGGTACTTTACTAGTTACTTGAAAAAAGTAATCTGATTACGTAACTTGCGTTACTTGTAATATATTACCCCCAACACTGATCCTCTGTAACTGCACGTCATCCACATATGGGAGTCTTATAGATGCATCATCAGAAAGAGATGTGGGAAGATTTGTGCATAACAGATCCCATAATGCCACATAAGGCTTTCCCTGCAGTAGTTCTGTGGTAAAAAAGTGAACGTGAAAGTGACGTGTAGCCAAGTACAATGTCCCATACTTGGAATTTGTGCTCTGCATTTAACCCATCAAAGCGCACACACACAACTTGACCCGTCCTGAAACACTGTAGTTTGTTTGTGTGGTTAACATCATATAGAGAAGACGCTGTGAAAGTAAATTCATTTTATTTTCACTTCCGAAAGATGAGGCTGCAAAGAATACCCGGTTTATTTGGACCAGCTGGCTCCACTGAGTCACAACCTGTAAGTATGATAAATAATGGATGTTTATATTTTCTATGGAGCGTTCAAAATATTGAACTATGGCAATGGGTGTGTCGTTTCCAACACACGCTGTTCTGACCAATCTGATCGGAGTGGAGTAGGCTCACGAAAGGAAGGGTTTAGATCGACTACATTCACATGGGGCGTCGGCGTCGACGCTTGATGGAGGGCCTTTCTGAAGCTTGGTGCTGACACGACCATTATAGTGACAACAGCCAATCACATTAGTTTTCTGGTGCTGCATGATCGCGATTGGCTAGCGTCTGAACCAGGGTATTTGCATAAGGTGATCTGATTGGCTGACGCCTGCGTTGGTGCTTGAAAAGTTGAAAAATGAGCAACGGATCCAATGTGACGCAACGGACCCACAATTCAGTTCGGCAACGCTTGACGTCACTCCATTCAAAGTAAACGAGAGGCATTGACGCCGACGCCCCGTGTGAATGGGGCGTAAATCTTAGAACTGCTTCGAACTAATTGTTTGTGAATCGTTAGAAAATTAGGTGATATTAAATGCATATTTTGAGAAAACTAAAGCATTTTTTGACCTTGCATGCATGTAAACCTATTGCAGGAGACTCCCAAAACAATATCAGGAACCTTAAAAATGGCACTTTAATATTTTGAATGAGCTTCTTTTATGTTTAGTTTTTCATTTTAATTTTAGCTTAAGAGGGCCTTTCTGAAGCTTGGTGCTGATACGACCATTATAGTGACAACAGCCAATCACATTAGTTTTCTGGTGCTGCATGATCGCGATTGGCTAGTGTCTGAACCAGGGTATTTGCATAAGGTGATCTGATTGGCTGACGCCTGCGTTGGTGCTTGAAAAGTTGAAAAATGAGCAACGGATCCAATGTGACGCAACGGACCCACAATTCAGTTCGGCAACGCTTGACGTCACTCCATTCAAAGTAAACGAGAGGCATTGACGCCGACGCCCCGTGTGAATGGGGCGTAAATCTTAGAACTGCTTCGAACTAATTGTTTGTGAATCGTTAGAAAATTAGGTGATATTAAATGCATATTTTGAGAAAACTAAAGCATTTTTTGACCTTGCATGCATGTAAACCTATTGCAGGAGACTCCCAAAACAATATCAGGAACCTTAAAAATGGCACTTTAATATTTTGAATGAGCTTCTTTTATGTTTAGTTTTTCATTTTAATTTTAGCTTAATTTTATGTGCATTGCCCTTTTTGTTAGTTTTTGCTTTTTAAAAAAAAGTTCTTTAGCTTTTATTTACTTTAAGCTTTAGTAAATTTCATATTTAACTTTAATTTATTTTAATTAAATTTTAGTTTTAGTAGTTTTAGTACTTAAACATTTACTTCAATGCAAAATTTCTAATATTTGAAGTCTGTTTTTAAGTTGAAATTTTTCGTCTTTTATTTTATTTCAGGTTTATTTCAGTTAACAAAAACAATAGTTTATACATAGTTTTTAGATAGATTATAGTTTATAGATAGTTAAAAAAAATCCTCTGGCATTTAGTTTGATGTTGGTTTGATTGGTGGAGACATTTGATGGAATAAAAATTAAGAAAATGTATTTCCTTAAAAAGTAATTTTTATGTCATAATTGCTGTTTTATTACTATATTCCATGGTGTTTACATAATGTCCAAAAACCTATTATTATAGTACATTATGGCACTTTTATTTAGTTGAATCTGTGGTCTGATGAGGCAAATCAGAGAGGGCATATAACCCATTTGGCAAGAAATGTGCTTGTTAATAATGTAGTGAATGTATCTGTTTTCTCTTTGTTATTGAGATCAGCCTTTTGCGGTGAATAAATTAAAGCATTGAAATTTAATGCATTTTCAGGAAATAGGAAGTAACAGCAACACCAACTAGTGTTAACGCATGTATTTGTAACTTGTGACATAGTATATAGTAATGGCTGCTAGTATTTGTCATGTTTCAGTTACATGTATTGCGTCATGGCGTAAAATAGCTGGACAACTCATAAAAAGGGGAGTAAAGAAATGGATGTGTCTCATTATTCATAACTAGAGCGGTCATGGAGGTTTGAGTCCCTCAGGAAAGCAGTTGTACAGTCTTTACCCTTGACATTTTTATTATTAGTTTGAGACTTGAATTCAGGCCCACTGTGCTTTTCTGCTTAAACAGGGTCAGTATTCCCCTCTGTCCCGATAAAAATGCCTCAAAAAGTCTGTCACTTGTGTTATATGTTTATTATTAGCAGGGCTTCACACTGAGTCCTGAGTAAACCTGTACTTCTGCCCTTACCGGTCCCCCCACGAGCCGGCGTAATCTATGCTATGTTAAATGGGTTAAACAAGCGCTCCTATTCATCTTTGCTCCATACGGGGGATGTTATTTCTGAACTCTGCGGGAGTCTTATCATTTCAAGACTTTGTTCTTTGATGGAGGCCAAACTCTTTGAAGCTAGTCCATGCAGAACCTCAATGAAGTATGTTTTTTGTCCGAATTTTTTCAATGAGTTAAAGGTTGATTTGCTTCAAACTGACACTTACAAAACACAAATGCATAGTTTTTGAGGTGATGTGTTTTTGCACATAATGGAAGACAATAATAGCATAGAAATACTGCTTGTTATTTTTCATTTTAAGGGGTATGTGATTCATATTCTTAGTTTTAGACTTATTATGGGTTGGAAATCATCAAGTGACTGTGATGTAGAAGTGTCAGATTCACAACACATTATTCATGAGACCGGTGCTTATTCAGCCAATCAGAAGTATTGGTTGCGAATAATAATTTGCATGGTTTGAAAGCAGGAGTTGCATTTATCGTGTTTGCAGTAAAACACATCTTTTAAAGTGGTAACATATCGTCTTGTTGCACATAATGGAAGACAATAATAGCACATAATTTTTCATTTCATTAGTTTTTATTTTATTTTAGTCTGTTTAGTCTAATTAAGTGAATAGTGAATTAAGTGACATAGATGTGTCAGATTCATACTGGGCTATTATTGTTAATGAAAACAAAAACTAAAATATGTATGTGTTTGTGTGTGTATATTATTTTAGGTAGTTACTAAAGGCAGCATTTCTCATAATTGTTTACTTTAAGTTGAACTACTAAAATAACTAACTGTAAATGCACTACAACATTTACACGAACACACACACACACACACACACACAAAACCCTAATAAAATGACAAAAACACAACAAGCTTTCCAATTTAAAATATTAATAAAACTATGATTTCAACATCTCAGTAGTACCTCTCAGTTTTATTCATAAGTTTTTTTTTTTCCAAGCAAATCAGAAGTATTGTTTGCGAATAATAATTTTCATGGTTTGAAAGTACAAAGTAGTTAAGGAATTTGTCCCCTTGCATCATACTAGACATAAATGACCAACATTTTTTTTATAAACTTGTGTAACAAGCAATTTTTTATGGTGGAGTTTCCAGATTTATGGAGAAGTGAACTGGGATTGTGATCTGACACTGACAAATGCCATTAATCCTTACGTACTGTAAATGTGTTAGCAGGTCAGAACACTCATATGTGAATCTATAATATAATATTCTGTATGTGTATGGTCATTGTATTGTACTATCAAACCGTGCATTGCTGTGTACATTTATGGTTTAGGGCCACATAGTCATTATCTGATTGTGTTTGCACATTCTGTTTACATATATAGATATATAGCCTATATATAAATCTGATGTGCCACTTCTGTCCTATATGCAAATATAACTTCCCTAATAATGCTGATGACAGGCAGTGAAATCGTGCTGCTCTCAAAGCGGCTAAAACAAGCGGTGGCTAAAATTACTATGTCCAGGTTAACAGCTGTTAAACTGTAAAAAGTGATTTTTTTTATTTTGTAAGTAAAACAAAGATTATTGGAGTGTGGTTTACTATTTCAAATCTTTCTACTTCAAAATTTCACATTTAATTGCTACTTGCAGTTTCTTTGTAATTATTCGTGAAGTTTACTAGCAGTTTCTGAGTGAAAAGTTTTAACATTTTATTTTTTATTTTTTTGCTGTGCATCAGTGCATGTGCCACATTTTTCTCTGGACTCAAAAAGTTTTCCATTTGGGAGGACTAAAGGTCTCTGCACACCGAGTCCGAAATTTTCGTATGTGTTTTTTCGTATTCGTTATCCTAAAAATTCGTCACGCACAGGAACCTTGCACACTGAGTCCGATGCGTATTAATTAATCCGTTGCGAAAAAATTCACAAAACAGTAGGCCTACTAAATGGAGTCTTCAAGCATTGAGGATGATTTTTTTTTTGTCTTCTCGCTTCTTAAAAAAAGAAAAAGAAAGGAAATATTGGGTCCACGGGCGATTCAAAGTTTACTTCAGGATGTCAGTGGCTCAGTTTGATGCTTTGCTAGCGATACTAGAGCCACATATTAAAAAGAAGACCACCAATTTCTGTGAACTCAGTGTGCAAGGATCTATATACAGTGCTTTGTTCTGCGAGACGAAGTGGATGATCTTGACAATCGCCATTCTGGATTTTGGCGTTCGCTTGTACGGTGGCTCTGAACTGTCAAAACACCTCTCAAAATGCTTGGCGGATGCGAAAAACGCAGAAAATCGAATCCGATCCGAATTTTTTTTATGACGGACGGAAATTTCAGAGGCAGTGTGTAAACGTGATTGACATAACGTGAGGTCGTATTTATTTTTAACGTGCGAAAATTTCAAATGAAATTTCCGGACTCAGTGTGCAATGACCTTAAAGTTTGCAAATGTGGCCTGAATATTCAGATGCGTTTACACTTGGCGGAGCGTCGCAAAACTGGTGGAAACTGACTGTTCTGAAATGAAGGGTTTCATGGCTCTCGTCACTCTTTCTCTCATGGCAGGACTAAGTAACAGCATCATCAAGTGTAATATCTGCTGGAGGCATGAAGGCCAGGACTAGGATGAATTGGTTTACCGTGGGCTTTTCTAGTGTGGGCGAGCCACATCTTTGCTGTCTGGCAATCTTTACAGTGTAAAGATTCACTTCCAGGGCCTGATTGGAGGACATTTAGGCATCCTCCACTACTGTAGGCTTTCATCTGCTCTCAGACAGGCTCTTCTCCTGCAATTACGGAGGATTCCTCCATGTAATTGAGCACTGGTTTGTTTACCTCATTGAAAGCGTATCGCGTTGGCCTCTAATGTATCTCAGTGCATTATCACTCAGTCACAGTGTTGTTCTATTAGCGGAGATTCAGGAGGAAAGTGTATTTCATTTCTGCGCTCTTGTGGCTTGTACAGTTTCAGTCTCTCTGTCCGTGTTTTTCCAGATCGCTCGCTATGATGTCAGACAGCTGAGCTCACTGTGATTTAGCACGCTAGGATAGACTCATCTTTGTACAGTCACTCGCATGTCACGGGTCATGTGATTTCTAGCACCTCCGGTTGAATGATAGGAGTGCAGTCATTTGGTGTTACATTTATTGTCAGGTGAAATATGTCCATCCTTACCCATCTGCTTTAGATTTCCTTGTTCTACTGTTGTTCTACTGGATAATAGAAGTAAACGCATCCTGCGTATTAAGCTCTAAAGAGCCCTATTGTTGAATTAATCCATTGTGAGTTTACTCACAATCTTGTGTTGGTCATCCAGTGTCTTCTCCCACAGGCCGGGCTGGTCTGACGGTTATTGGTTGGTTGGTGTGGGGCTTGTTTTGTGGTGTGTTTCGTTTGGCGTCAGCACTTTGGCATTGGTGTGCGATGAGCTCTCGTGTCACTGATTCCCATGACTCATTGAGGTGGTCTTCCAGCAGAATGAGCAGAGACGTGCGGTCAGATCTCTGCTGACTAGACAGGCTTTTACTTTTCTTAGATGCTGGATGGAAATGGGTTTGGTGACGTAGTGTTCATTTAGTGCCATCGCACTTGTGTATGTGTCAGTGCATGTGAGGACAGGATGTTGAGCTGGAAAGGCTATCTGAGTATTTTTTCAGGCTTTTGATCAAATTTAATAACTGTTTATTTATGTATTTGCTTTGAAAAAGGGTGTTTTTTAAGGAATCCTAAACTTTATGTTGCCAAGTAAATGTAAATTATTTAAAGTGAGATGGAAAATACATTCAGAGGAATCAAGTGTGAAATAATCAAGGCATGTTTTTTTCTCACTAAATTAACAAGGACATTTTTAGCTTAAAATGTGTATGCATATGTTTTACTAAAACATTTTAATAGGGATGCAGCAATATTCAAATTCTGGCTGATACAATAAACAGACTATAAATGAAAAATACAGTCACAATCTAGTGTAAAATAATAAAGGTGTGTTTTTTCACTAAATAAACAAGGAGGAATTTAGTTAAAAATATAAATACTAAAAATTGCATATACTATTTTTTATCTATGCAATTTTAAGTATTTATATAAGACTTTTTAATATATATTTGGGGATGCAGCAATATTAAAATTACATACACATTTTTATAATTAAAATATAAAAATACAGGGTTCGAAACGCAGCGCAGGTGTTTCTCTGAAGGGAACAGACTGTCTTCAGAAAAGTTTTGATGACATTTTCCTTTCATCTTACCTGTAGTGCCGGATAAAGTAGGCCTAGTGTTTATGAACGCAGCACTGCTTTGTGGACAGACGTTACCGGGGAAACTGCATTATTTCTGCCTTTTTAAAAGCCCCACCTGCTGGCAGAGAATGAATTAGCATTTTCAATAAGCCCGTCTGCTGTTTTTGTTCAGATGAATGTGAAAATCAACCCATATTTTTACGCAGCAAACATGCAGTTGTAAATGTGAAAGAAGTTAACGTGTCTTGTAAAAGTCTAAACAATTAAGACAGTAAGATATATATTTATGCTTTAAATTAATATAATAATTTATACAGTTGACTCATCCCTTTTTAAAAAATGGTTTAAATGCTGAAATGTGATGTTTATCATTTTATAAGACTTTTGTGTTGTGAAAACCTGTATCTGAACTGTAAATCATGTCATTTTACGGTTGAATATGTTACCATAGACATTGCCCTATACCCCGCTCATAGTACGGTATTAATTTTATTTGTGCATGTCATAAAAAGCCTTAAATTGGTTTAAAAAAATTCTGTAGATACCCTGTAAATAGTGAAATAAAATTCCTTCCTTGATATTTGTTGATATTTGTATTTTGAAAATGCTGTTGATTGACATTTTGACTGATATACCATCACCTCACAGAGCTTTCACTTTTTTGGAGAAATCCCCTCAATGGTCCTCGGGACGTCCAGTGATCAAACTACCATCCTGCCTCACTCAGAGTGTTCCTCAGCAGCTTTCCAGACAGACTCTCCTCACTGAGTCTGATCCGCTGGCCTCTGTCTCAGAAGAGCCTCAACAAAGAGCTGTCAGACTCTCTGTATTAGCACATCCTGGCTCACACTGCTGCTCATAGAGTTATAGGTTATAGAAGGATGCTCTTTGTGCTGGTCTAACCAGTAATTAACCTGAAAGTGTGTGTCCCCTGGCTGAGCTGGTCCTCGTGTTTGATGTGTCCTTCAGAGATGCTGGAGAGGAGCCGCATGCTATGTAATGAGATGGAGCAATGCAAGTTTAATGTGACAAAAATCCTGACTCGTTCATCAGGTTAACTGCTGCATCCACAGCACAATCCTCTGAGGTGTGCGGCATTTCTATGCAGTTTAACTGTTCATTCATGTGGGTTTTTACCGTATTGAGCTGTTTTCTTTCTCTAAAATATTGCAAAGACAACAAGTCTTTAATGAGTATCATTGCAGGCTGCAGACAAAAACAAACATGCAATTCGACTAATGTAGTCTGATTCACAAGCAGAGAACCAGCTCTCAAAACAAATTATTACTTGACTGACTGTTGTTATTGTTAACTAAAATTAAAACCATTTAAAAAATCGAATTGTTTTGGTCATTGAAAAAAAGCTGAAATAAATTTAATGAAAAAGTAAACTTAAATAACTTAAATGAAAATTAGAGATGGTGCTTTGGCAACTAACTAAAATAAATAAGTTGAAGGGATAAAATGAAGCTTCCCAGCTCCATGGGAAGCTCTGTCCACTCTATACACTAGCATGCAAATTACTTCAGACCCTGCAACCAGTGTGTGTTATTTTAGTATAATTTATATACTATTGCATTATATTATTAAAGGGGTCATATGATGCGATTTCAATTTCTCCTTTCTCTTTGGAGTGTTACAAGCTCTTGGTGCATAAAGAAGATCTGTAAAGTTGCAAAGACTAAAGTCTCAAATCCAAAGAGATATTCTTTATAAAAGTTAAGAGTCAGCCACGCCTACCTAAAACGGCTCGTTCTAACCCGCCCCCACATACATACGTCACGATGTGGGAAGATTTGCATAACGCCGCCCAAATGTTCACGCAAAGAAAGAAGGCGTAACTTTTATTCTCGCTGTAGTATTGTTGCCGCTGCAGCCATGTCGTGAAGGTGCTGTGTGTTTCGTTGTGAAAGCGAAACTACTTTGGTTGGCCTTCCAAAAGAGGATGATATCTGCATTTTTAGCAGCATCATATGACCCCTTTAATATTTTGAATGAGCTTTTATTTATATTTCAGTTTTCTTTTTAATAATTTTATTACTTCAGCTTATTTCAGTTGAGTTAAAATTTTTATCTAATTTCTGTTTTATTTAATTTCAGCTTTATTTCAGTTACTGTAAATTATATTAGTTTTAGCTTTAGTTAATCATAACCACTTTGCCTGTATTATATATCAGCAACATGATGTGATGTCACACACCAGGGCTGTTATATATGTATAAAATGTAACAATTTAAAATATTAAAATGTAACAATTTAAAATATTAAAATATACCATCTACTCCATTTTCCACTAAATGAAAGATTATTTATTTCTACTTTCCTTTAAAAAAAGGATCAATGACAATGCAGTTTTATTTGTAAATATTAATTTATTAAATAAAAAAAAATGCAATTACAGCTTCACTTCACTTCAATACCCCTCTTCTATTTTGAGTATGCTTTGCAGGACTTTAATTGAAATTCATTTTAATATTTTTTGGGAGGCATAAAGTGAAAAATATCAGTGTGATGCATCTGACCTGATATCATAATGAAGAAAAAAGCTGAAAAAATTAAAAAGACCGGAATACTAGAAAAGAAAACATAGATTGGCATAATCATAGAAGAAATAATTTGATCAAAACTGTTTTGCTGCCTATTAATATTTAAAAAACATTTGTCAGGAGAATCAATGTGGTGCAACCAACATGGGAAAAAAAATATCTTAAAATATTATAAATTTGACCTTTTTACTGTAGATTAGTTAAGGGTTAGTTTAAGTCATCAAATATAACGTTGTGTGACTCCAAAACATAATAATTGACCAAATTAATAATACTTTTAATAATTTTAAAAGTATTTTGGTAACACTTACAATAAGGACACATTAGATAACATTAGTAATAACTAATAATTATTAATATTAATAAATATATTATTATTACATGATTGCTAATAGCATTAACTAACATTAAGTATCAATGAGCAATACATTTGGTACAGTATTTATTAATCTTTTTAATGTTCATTAACTGTTCATTGTTAGCTAATGTTAGCTCACTTCCATTAAATAATATTAGCAGAGACAACTTTTTTTTATTATTAATATATTAGTAAATATTGAAATTAACTAAGATTAATAAAAGCTTTAGAAGTAATTTTCATTGTTAGTTCATGTTAACTAATGCGACCTTACTGTAAAGTGTTACCAGTATTTTAATAATATTTTAAGCTTCCTTTAAAATTTTTAAAAAGCATTTGAAAAAGTTCTTACACTTAATGTGACGGCTTGCACCACACGACAATTTTAGAGTAATTCAATTGAAACTTTTCGTGAAAACTTCCAAAAAAAAATTATACAAAATCCAACAAGAATACAAAGAGTACATTGCTAAGAACTTGGCACATGTGTTTTAAACTTTATTTTTCTTCATAAAGGACACTTTTGACCCATTGACCTTTACATCATTCACCCAAGATACAAAACACCCTAACAAACGCACAGATAGAAACACGCTGAGAGAACACCTTTGCATTGTGGGATCGACGTGGGATCGACTTTTGCGTGGGAAATATATATCTGTTTAGTTTGATAAATTGTATGTGTACTCTAACATGTATACATGGCAGTTGGTTGATTGTTGTGTGTGTGTGTGTGTGTGTGTGTGTGTGTGTGTGTGTGTGTGTGTGTGTGTGTGTGTGTTTACTTAATATCCTAATGATTTGTGGCATAAAAGAAAAATCGATAATTTTGACCCATACAATGTATTGTTGGCTGTTGCTACAAATATACCGGTGCTACTTATGACTGGTTTTGTGTTGCAGGGTCACATATATACTGTAAATGGCAGTTGGTTGACTGTTGTGTGTGTGTGTTTGCACAGAGAAACCGGTGAACGCAGACCAGCAGGAGCGGACTCTTCTGAAAGGCGTGTTCAGCGTCAGGAAGGGAAAGACGCAGCTCCATAAATGGGCCGAGCGGCAGGTCATCCTGTGCGGGACGAGTCTCATCGTTGCCTCTGTCAAGGACAGCCTGACTGGCAAGATGCACATCCTACCCCTGGTCGGTGGGAAGGTAGGGGTCCACAGACACCTACACACACACACACACACACGCGCGCACGCGCGCGCCCCGGGCTCCAGGAACAGATAACAGAGAGCAGATGCAGCAACACAGCTGTGAGTGAATGAGGATGAGGAGGGAAGGGAGGGAGATGCACGACAATCAGACCTTTCTGTGCAGCGTGTGTTAAAGGAATATTCTGGGTTGTTTTCAACCAAATGTCTATGGACGGTATGTGTGGCATGCTGTCGATTCCCACACACAATACTTTCAGCTCAGAATCATTTCAGTTTCAATTTACAGTAATACACTTCAAGTGGACGTCTAGCAGTCCAGAGGGTTTAAAAGTTTTGTTTTTTGTTAAAGCACTTGCATGAATTCTTCAATTTAAAAAGTTTTGAATTTTTTTAAATCGTCAGAAGCAGGATTTTACTAAGTGGTGGAGAAACTACTAGTTATGTGTTGCCCTTTAAAAAAAAAGTAGTGTGCTTAATTGTAATTTAATTGTAACTTAAATGTAATTTAGTATACTTCAAATCTTAGAATTCAAATCTTAAGATTTTATATATTTTAAATGTACAAAAAATTTGTTTTACATTTTATATATACATATATATATATATGTGTGTGTGTGTGTGTGTGTGTGTGTGTGTGTAAAATTTCAAAGGCAACAAAAGTAATTATGAAATTACATGCAAAGATGTACTTAAGTCCAATTTAAGTGCATCAAAAAAGCACTATAATAATGGCAATTAACATGAAAGTAAGTGTCCATTAACATTCCATCACTTGCTCACCAGTGGATCCTCTGCAGTGAATGGGTGCCATCAGAATGAGAGTCCAAACAGCTGATGAAAACATCACAATAATCCACAAGTAATCCACACCACTCCAGTCCATCAGTTAACATCTTGTGAAGAGAAAAGCTGCATGTTTGTAAGAAACAAATCCATCATTAAGATGTTTTTAACTTCAAACCATTGCTTCCAGCTAAAAAAACCCACAAAAAGTCCACAATCCATAATATTACTTTCTCCAGTGAAAACGTCATCTGGTCTGAATCAGGAGAGAAATCTGCACAGATTAACCCCCGTTTACAAGCCAAAACAGTCCAAAACGGCTCTAAACAAATATATGGGTGGAATTTGATGTGAGAGGACAATAGTAGATGGACTTTATCACTGGAGGAAGCGTTATTATGGACTCGTATTTTGACTAGAATTCACGGTTTGAAGTTAAAACGGCTGAATGATGGATTTGTTTCTCACAAACATGCAGCTTTTGGATTCTCAAGACATTCATTGATGGACTGGAGTTGTGTGGATTACTTTATTCTTTTAAGTGCATTTTTTTTTTAAAGCATATGATTTCCATAATACCTGAGCCAATAAATATTTAGTGAAGATGAACTACTAATTGGTGGATTTACAGATTTTTGGTAAGTTTCATGGCATGGAAGTGTTTTTTTCAAAGCATGTAGTGTCTCCAGGTGACACCCTCCTTTCTTGGCTCAGGTGGAGGAGGTGAAGCGGAGGCAGCACTGTCTGATGTTCAGCTCCGCCGGAACGCAGGCTCAGACCTACTACTTGGCTCAGGTGGAGGAGGTGAAGCGGAGGCAGCACTGTCTGATGTTCAGCTCCGCCGGACCGCAGGCTCAGACCTACTACGTTAACTTTGACACGCTGGCCGACTACCAGCGCTGGCACCGGCAGGCTTCTAAAGTGAGTGAACCTGCTTTATCTAATCTAGACATGCATTAAGATTTCATTAGCAAACCCACAGTGATTCAGTAGCCGATCCGTGTTTTCTCTTCTTTCAATTTTTCAATAAAAAAATCCCTCACAGACGATACGTGTTTGTATTTTCCGTACGGAGGGACGCGCCGTACCCACCGCCTGCAGGGAACAGCTTTGCTGAAACAGCTGTTCTGTGTTTTCATTTGTGTTTTGAACACACACATTTATTGTCCTGAACTTGTATGTTTGCTTTTTTGTGCTCTGTTGGCCCTCATTTGTCTTAATCGTCTAGTTAATTGGCATTCCAAACTCCGGCTGCGTCTCTGGAGTCTAATGAGGTCTGACCATCTCTGGAGAGCACAGCTAAATGCCCTACACCAGAACCGTCCTGAATAATGCAAAACGTGTTCTGAACAATTGTGTGTGAGGGTGATCCTGAGGTAAAGGGCTGTTTGAGGTGGCATGATAGATGAGAAGGAGAGCGGGTGTGTGTGTGTGTGTGTGTGTCTGTGTGTGTGTCTGTGTGTGTGTGTCTGTGTCTGTGTGTGTGTGTGTGTGTGTGTGTGTGTGTGTGTCTGTGTGTAATGTGCGTCGCTACAGCCGTTGTGCTGTGAGATCTGATTGACTCCGTAATAAAAGAGCCTTTCAAATCAATCTAAGTTGTAGACAAAAACTGAAACGATTAAAAATAATTTTCATCAATTGAAATAAAGCTAAAATTAAAAAAAAATAGTATATAAAAACCTAAACGAAAATTTTAAATGTTGCCTTGGCAACTAACTGAAATGAATAAGTTTGAGGTGAAAAGTACTCAAACTAAAGCTGAAGTAAAAATAAAGCCAAATATAATATTTTTTAAATAAATGTAATAAACACATAACAAAATTACTGAAACCTAAACTAAAATGAAAACTGACAATATAAAATAAATAAAGGCTAATTCAAAATTGGGAGAAATATTATAATAGTATATAAATGAAACTAAAATAACACTGGTCTAAGTCAGACATTTATGAGTCAGTGGCAATTTTATTTATTTGAGAATGTGATTTTTAAAATTATGATTAATTTTTAAATATTGTTTCAAATCCATGTGCAGAGCTCTTAAAAACATCAAACGCTATGACTTAATAACTCTGAAAATGTAGTGGTGTGACTATCAAGTAAAACCGTAATAACAGCTTGAATACATTCAAATAAAGTAACAATTATTTCTTACAAATATCATGAATTTTCAGAGTAGGACATAAAGTCAGAATATTTTAGGATTATAATTAAATAATAAGAAGCTGTAAAAGATTGTACCACATGAAACAGAAGTAGTTTGGTATTATAATTTATTATTTTTTGTGGTAATATTAGTAATATATTAAAGTAAATATACTTTATTACTTTACCCCCCCCTTTTTTTTTTAGAAATAATAGTAAAAATATTAAAAGATTATGCCAAACTACTTCACATGCTACTGTCTTTTACAGCTTCTTATTAAGAATTTAATTCATTTTAATTTAGAAATTGAAAACAAGTTCATCATAGAAGAGCTGCATTCCAGTAAATGTCTGTATGAATTTATTTTTAAGTAATTGATAGATTTCGACACAAAAATTACGCCACCGCTCAGATCCTCAGCAAATCTCAGACAACATCTTTTGCAGCTTAAAAATCTGATTGGATGAGCCACATTTTAATGCAGCTGATAAATAAACTGTATTTGTGGGCGGACAAATTATTGTTATTCTTATCATTAACCCTGTAAAACCTGACATGAAATAACAGTCAAAAAAAGTTCATTATAAAACGGATAGTTCCGGTCCTTGATTCTGACTGGTTGAGCCGTGTTCGAAGCTGTTGTAAATTGCTCTACAAACATACACCTTTGTTTACTTCTGTGTATTGCTCAGCAACCACTTTGTTGGAACTACATTGTTTGGTGGAAGAATGCTGTTTTTATTTATATCCTTACACTTTATTTGTGAAACCTTACTAAGTATATGGAATAACCGTTTTCTAAAAGCAATAAGCCCTGTGAAGCCGTGGTTTACAGTGATTATATAACAGCTAATAAATTCACTGTTAACCACGGCTTCTTGGGGCTTATTGCTTTATCGAACCAATAGACTAACTAGCTAAATAAATACATGTTTGCATAACATTGGTTATCTTTTACCATTGTTACATCATTTCATTCAAGCAATAAACCATTCAAGCCATGGTCTTGCAGTACTCTGATTTGATGTTACATTGATGATTGTTATTAGCCGTATAGCATCATATGGAAGTGTAAAGAGCGGGATGTTGATGAGCTGGGTGTTTTGTAGGTGGTGTCTCAGACTATCAGTCTGGTGGATTTATCCTGCTACAGTCTGGAAGAAGTGCCTGAGTATCTCTTCTACTGCCAGGACGTCACACACCTCAACCTACGGCACAACTTCATGAGTCTGGACGGCCCTGGAGGACTCATCAACTTCAACCGGTGAATTCAGCTTTAGATGCAGTTGTTATGCTTATTAGAGCATCTTACTGTTCAGTGAGGTTTCGTGATGGTCTGTCTGCTGTGTTTAGATTGTGGACAGAATAGCAGGAGAACAGAGCAATCATTTGTGTTTTCCTGCTACAGTCGGTGTGCTTTGAAAAACCTTTGCTTGAATGCTCTTTACATAATCACAAACGTGTGCATATATTCAGACTGTTGTTTCCTCTGGGATGTGGTCTCTCGCTGTGCTGCCATGCACACAGACTCATAGTAAATGGTAGAAGAGCTATTTATTCTGTGCATGCACTTATGACAATGACAGCCACTTCTGTGCAAACACAAGAAATAAGAGCATCATTAAATGGGAACTTACAGAAGGGTGATGCTATCACACGTTAACTATGATTCGTGGTATTTAAATCGGTACGGTTGTTGTTATATGAGGACACAGCAGTAATAAACAGGCCATGTGTATTTCTCTATGCAAAAGAAATGTCCAGGTCATGTTTCACCCTGAAATCAAGAGAAAAAATGTATAAGAAGCCTAAATTGTCCCTAATTTTTAAAATCAATAAAACACACACACACAAAAAAACCTAATTACTGTAATGAACCATACTGTTTTTTTTTAATTAAAATAAATTGAAATCAGTACAATAGTTACAACAATTATATGCAAATACAGTGGTACAGAATGATGTAATTGACTATTTAAATGATATATTTTTGCATTTCGATAGACTGTGAGAATAAACTGGGTAGTTGGTAGGCTTTTAAAGTTGCCATGAAATGGAAATTGTGAAATACATTTTTCATTTATCTTGAAGTACTAAAGCAACTAAAACTAAAAATAAAACTATTTAGACATGTTTAAAAAAAAAAAAGTCAAACACAACAAAATAGTTGAAACTTTAAAATTAAAGTGAAAATATTAAAAGTAAAATCTAATTCAATATATATACAGTGGGTACGGAAAGTATTCAGACCCCCTTAAATTTTTCACTCTTTGTTATATTGCAGCCATTTGCTAAAATCATTTAAGTGAATTTTTTTTCCTCATTAATGTACACACAGCACCCCATATTGACAGAAAAACACAGAATCGTTGACATTTTTGCAGATTTATTAAAAAAGAAAAACTGAAATATCACATGGTCCTAAGTATTCAGACCCTTTGCTGGGGGTCTGAATACTTTCCGTACCCACTGTATATAAAAAAACTAAAATAAGAAATCAGTGGTACTAAAATAACACTTCACTGCAATATTCCATAAAAAAATAGATAGATAGAAAATTAATATTTTTAAACAAAACCTAATAAAACTGAAAAGAAAGAGAACCGAAAATATAAAAATAAAAGCTAAATAAAAATATTAATAAATATGATAATACTATGTAATTATATACATACATAAATAATTCTTTTTCCCCCCCCTTTTTTTTTTTTGCAAATAGGTTTTAAAAACAACTTTAATTTTTATTTATTTATTTTCTTTTACATTTCAAATTTGCACATTTGTAAAAATTCCATTTCCAGATATTGCCATTATTTCCAGATTTAGCATCATAGTTTATTTGTGTTGATTTGCGGGGTGAAATATAACCCATACATTTTTGTCTAATGAAAGAAGCTTCTCTGTCATGTTACTACTTGAAAAAATGTTCAGAAAGCTTTGCTCCTTTATGCCTCTCCTTTCTGGTCTTTTCTCCCTCCCTCCCTCACTCTCTCTCTCTCTCTCTGTTTGTCTCAGCTGTGTCATATATTTAGTAACTGTGTGTGCTGGGCGGTGCAGGATACGTAGGCTGGTGGTG
>NW_015549609.1:1006226-1008529 GCF_001515605.1 Sinocyclocheilus anshuiensis
TGATTATAGGATATGATTATGTATTTCAACATTCATAATAATAAGAAATGGGGTCTGTAAGATTTAAAAAAAAAAATTTTTGAAACAAGTTTCTTATTTTCACCATGTCTGCGCTTGCACAGTAAAACCAGTAATATTTTGTAAGATTCTTACAATTTTAAAGATTTGTTTTCTATGTGAATATATAGTAAAATGCAATTTATTCCTTTGTATTAAAGCTGAATTTTCAGCATCATTATTCCAGTTTTCAGTGTGACAAAACAGATTTTTAAAAATCTTTTGTAACATTATAAATGTCTTTGGCGCCTTTGATCAATTTAATGCTTCTTTGCTGAATAAAAGTATTAATTTCTTTAAAAACAAAGGCGTGGTAATGAATGGTAGTGTATATATAGTGTACATATATGGAATTTTAGGACTTGAATATGTAATAATGGAGAGATAAATTTAATATGGCACATTACTTAATTATTTATTTTTATTTTTAATATTTATAGAATGTGCTTGATGTTTTTCTTGTCCTTTAGTCGATTGTCAAACCTGCAAAATTTACTGAAAGAAAATGTATTATCCCCGTGGGATAATAAAGATGAGTACTGCATTGGTCTCCCAGCAGATATTGTCTACATTTGGATCAAAACTGTCAAAACTATCTCCATTGAACATATCTGCTCTGAATTTGTCTCTGGGACACTTCTTTACAGAAATTCACCATAGTTTTATGCTAAAATTCTACATTTATTGCAATAAGATTATTTTATTTAAAACAATAAAAGTAGTAATAAATAAATTGCGATTAGCAAATCAGTTATTAATATAAGTATTTATTAAAATCATTACACAGCTTTCATTAATCTTAATGTTACAAATGGCCTCTGTTTTTAAAGTGTTACCATTTCATTTCAACAGTCATGCTTAAAGATGCACATCTTTAAATATATACACAAAGGCCATAGCATTAAAATTATATACATATGGATATTGTATGTATACTCTCACACTATAACTTCTTCTATTCTTGAACACTTGATGATTATCTAATCAAAATAAAAGCGCAGCGCTGAGTCTAGGAGTTTCTGTCGGCTGCATTTAAATCCGCGTCTGAAGTTTCCCGCTCTGTTCAGTGTGCAGTATCACGTGTCTAAACAAATAGCACGTGCTGTCAGTGATTTCAACCACTAGAGGCCGCTCTCGTACTGTATAATGACAGCAGACCCTTCTCAGCCGTTCCAGCAATGGACGCAACCCGGAAAACTATCGGCATGGATTTTTGCCGATAACCGATAGTTCCAGCAAAAAACTATCGGTGCCGATTAATCGGCAAAACCGATACATCGGTCGACCTCTAAGCATGAGTACTGCATATTTCCACAGATTTGCCCAGCTGAGGAGCTTAAATCTCTCTCACAATGGGCTGGGCGTCTTCCCGGAGTCGCTGTGTGAGATCCAGACACTGACGGAGCTCTATCTGTCCTGCAACGGCCTCAGTGCTGTCCCGTCCCGCCTCGAAAACCTCCAGAGGTCAGCACACATCACACCACCTTACTGTGCACAACACACCGTCTGCGGCTGCTCTTTTGGCCAGACTTTAACTGGATAATAATATACTGTTGTTTGTTTGTTGCTGTAGCTGATCTAAAACAGAAAATATGTGCTTGTTTAGTTGAACTCATATTTCGAGTCACTGCTCCTTTTTGTTCCTGCCAAAGTGACCTCTCTCTTTTTCTAATCAGCATGAAGTGCAAAAAGGTCATTTGAAAAACATCGCACAAAACAATGAGAGCGATTATGGGTTATAATCTAAATAATCCTTTGATTTGCATGATTGTGTTTAAAATATTCAGTGCTTTATAGCGCCGCTGCTCCTGCGATTACAGTCAGCTATATTCAAGTGCGCTACCAAAGAGCCTGTCAAACGAACTTCTTTTTTCCCCCCTAAATGAGCCAGTGAAATGCATGAAGTTCAGCTGTGCATACTACGCTAGCAGATTAAATCAAGCATAAAAATCAGCCTAGTTTTACTGCTCTCAGCTCGGCTTATATGAGGTGCTCTGAACATGATGGAGGCCTGCAGTGTCTTACTTAAATTATACTATATTATTTTACATTATATTAATATAGAATGCATGATCTCTTATATAATGTTGCCTTAATAAATTAACCATTATAATATATATTATAGTATGTTATATAATATAATATAATATAATACAGAATGCATGCCCTCTAAAATTATAAATGAAATATAATTGTTTAATAAATTAACCATTATAGTAATTTATTATATTATATTATATTATATT
>NW_015549609.1:1008636-1014377 GCF_001515605.1 Sinocyclocheilus anshuiensis
ATTATATTATATTATATTATTATAGAATGCTTGATCTCATAAAATGTTGCTTTAATAAATTAAGCATTGTAATATATATTATAATATGTTTATAATATAATATATAAACTCGCAAATTCTATTAAATATAATTGTTTCATAAATTAACCATGATATGATATGATATGATATGATGTGATATGATGAGGATTCATTTATTAAAGCAACATTCTGTGAGGCCATGGATTCTGGTTAAGTGTTTTTTTTTTTAGGCGAGATATGTCATGAGATATGACAAAAAAGACACCAGTGTTCAATAAATGATTGCATTTATTAATAATAATATGTATGCATTTGGCAGTCAATAAAAAATGGTTCATATAAGAAATATAGTTCTTCAGCATAACCGTAACCGTAACATTGTAGATATGCTATATGGCCAAAAGTTTGTGGACATAAGTTCTGGGACAAGTATAAAACAAAACAAAAAATTCTATTGTAATGTGATTTTTATGTCATAAAAGAATTTCAAATCTGTTAATTTTAATAAAAATACCCATGCCTATAAATATTAACAATATTGACAAAAATGTAAAAACTAGCATCTTTAATTTCATAGTAACCACTTTATCATTTTGCATATTTTAAAGTGAGTCTGTTTGGCTGTGCATTCATAGACTGTTATGTTCAGCTTACAGACGCTGTGTTTGGATGGAAATCGCCTGGATTCTCTTCCGGAGGAGCTGGGCAGCCTCGCGCAGCTCTGCAGCTTGGGACTCTCCTTCAATGATTTCCCTCACGTCCCCAGCGTGGTGGAGCGCCTCTGTGCCCTGGACAAGCTGGCGATGGCGGGGAACCGGGTGGACACTCTGGATCTGTGCAGCCTGCTGCGAATGACTCACATTAAGAGTATTGATTTACGGTGAGCCTTTAGAAACATCTTCCTCTTTCCCTCTCTCCATATCTGTCTATCTCTGTGCGTCATGCTGTCAGTTTTACTCGCCTCCATCTCCTTCTGTTCCTCCTCTCTCTCTTCTGTCTGTCACCTGTCTGTGTGTTATTACTCTTAGCTCAGACTTTATGCATAATGCAGGATCAATATGCAATAGTAATGTAATAAGATCAGCTATCAGTAAATCACAGAGGTGACGGCAGCACAGCTCTGTTTGGTGGCTCTGTCACACGCAGCCAGACTACAGCACTCAAATCTGGTGCTTTTTGCACAGTATTCTGGCCTAAAATGTCCATTTTTGACAGGAAAAGACCATCTGTCTGACATGTATAGCATCCAGCCACAGTTTTCTATGTTTTCTATGTTGTAAATGGGCAGTGAAATAGATCATACTACAATAATAGATTGATGTAAAAAATAATTAAAAAAATGATATGACTATCTCCACTTACTTTGTACACAAAATAGCAGAACATTTTTATAGATACTGATCATCCACAGACATAACTCAGAAAACAAAGCAGAATGTACAGGTTGGATCAGAGACTTATAGTTTTCCTACTAGATTTTATTATTATTATTAGTAGTAGTAGTAGTATTTTTATTTGAAGAAATTAATACTTTTATTCAGCAAGGATGCATTAAAGTGATCAAAAGTGACAGTAAAAAAATTTAGAATGTTACAAAATACTTCTGTTTCGACTAATGCTGTTTTTTGTAACTTTCTATTCATCAAGGAATCCTGAATATATATATATATAGGTAGATAGATATAGATATATCACACTTTCCACAAAAATATTAAGCAGCACAACTGTTTTCAACATTGATAATAATCAGAAATGTTTCTTTAGCATCAAATCAGCATATTATACTGATTTCTGAAGGATCATGTGACACTGAAGACTGGAGTAATGATGCTGAAAATTCAGCTTTGCATCACAGAAATAAATGATATTTTACAATATATTCACATAGAAAACAGCTATTTTAATTTGTAATAATATTTCACATTATTACTATTTTTATTGTATTTTTAATCCAATAAATGAAGCCTTGGTGAGCATAAGAGACTTTTCTCAAAAATGCATATATTAAAAAAAAACAAAAAAAAGTTCTTGACTAAAATCTGAATATCTTTCAAAGATTTGATGTTACTAGTCTGGAAAACTGACATTTTAATCTTATTTTATGTTAAAAAGCACTTATAATATATAACCCTTATAAACATAGCTTTTCTTCATAACATAAATCATAATTTGTATGGCCTTCCAGCTTCACAAAACCAGATGATCAGGATGGAAATGGTGATTTCAGTCAGCATTTGGCATTTTTGAGTGCAATATGCATCAGACGGTTAGTAAACGTGCTGTGGGCGTTCTGTGGAGCGACCGTCTGATGTTAAGGCTGCCCTGTCTCTAACAGTCACTCCTCATAAAGTCATTTTTTTCTAACAGCCTGTGGTTTTGATGGCAGCTCACAGTCTGTGACTCACCTGAGAGAGAGAATGAGTAAAAACAGACTGAGGTTTGTGGATTTCCTGGGTCCTGACTGCACCTGCTGTGGATTAGAAATGCAGCCAGGCTCGTAACGCAGAGCTGAGCTGTCGTGGGAACTCGCGCAGAGAGAGACCGAGGCATCTGTCACCTGAACAAGCTTTGAGTTTTTCTGCTGGATTATCCCACTGCTCCTGACACGCTTAGATTCCTGACATACTCACCCATCTCGCGGGCAGAGCGAGTGCAAACAACAGATGTGAGCGGGAATTCGAGTTCATGGGGGGCTTCAGTTAAACAAGAAAGGTTTAATGCCCCTATCGTTTGGCCATGATCGTCATTAGCCAACTGTGGCATCTCTCATAACTGGAAGTTGTTCGGTTAATGGAGATGCAGGGGAACACGGATGAACCGTCGTAAAGGTCATCGCCGGTTCTCTCAGGCCTGACCTCCACAAAATGTCACCTAAATGTCAAATAAATATACTTTTATATATGTAACATCTGGAAGTATATTCAGTGCATTCGCTGTTTATAATATATAATATAATAAAATTTGGGGTCAGTAATATTTTTGGTTTTTGAAGAAGTCTCTTATGTTCATTAACACTGCATTTATTTGATTAAAATACAGTAAAAACAGTAATATTGTAAAATATTTTTGCAATTTAAAATTACTGTTTTCTATATTAATATATTTTAAAATTGTATTTATTCCTGTGATGCAAAGCTGAATTTTCAGCATCATTACTCCAGTCTTCAGTGTCACATGATCCTTCAGAAATCATGCTAATATGCTGATTTGCTGCTCAAGAAACATAGTATTATTATTATTATTATTAATAAGTCGCACTGCTTCATTTTTATTATTATATGCTTAACATTTTTATATATATTTATATTTGCTATTATTATAAATGATATCTATTATATTATCTGTTATATAAATCTATTATAATTAGATTATAACAATATTAAATAATATTGAATTATTTAATATAATTCAATATAAAAAAAAAGAGCAATGTACCATTGTGTTGTTGTTGTTGTTGTTTTTTTTTGCACAAGCAAAATCTACAGTACACTTATTTTCTGAACTTAAAATAATAGCTGTATTTATATAAAAAGATAACAAATACTCAATGCTTGGAAGAGCTCCACTCTTCCATCTCTATCATTTTCTGTCTGTATCATTTTTATTCATTTCTTTGTCCACCAACATTATTTTTGCCGTTTGGATTCTTCACTTGGGTTGATCTTCAGTATATCTGCAGCTGACATTAGGCCTGTGTTTTTGTGTGCAGGTTAAATGGCCTCCGCAGTGTTAAAAGCGAAATTCTGGAGCCTGTAAAACATCTCACCCAGCTGGACCTGCGAGACAACCAGCTGACGTCTCTGGACCTGAGCTCGGCCTGCAGTCTGGAGACCCTGCAGTGTCAGAGGAACCAGCTGGGAGCCCTGACCCTCAGCGGCTTTACCCTGCGCACACTCCACGCCAGTGACAACCGTGAGTACAGACCTCCACAGCATCGTTTAGGAACCAGAGGATTCCATCCACAGGCCTCACTCTGTGTAATCACTATTTGATCTTTCATAGGTCTTACCACGGTGAACATCTACCCTGTTCCCAGCCAGCTCACACATATGGACCTATCAAGGTAACTGACATTCATTCGGTGTCCTAATCATTGGTTAAACAAACATTTCTAGCAGCAAATAGTTTTTTCTGTCCAAACTATAAGCAAAAATGCTGCACAAAGCACTAAAATCAAAATCAGTCGAAGCATATATGTGACCCTGGAGCACAAAACCAGTCTTAAGTTGCTGGGGTATATTTGTAGCAATAGCCAAAAATACATTGTATGGGTCAAAATTATTTTTCTTTTATGCCAAAAATCATTAGGATATTAAGTAAAAATCGTGTTCCATGAAGATATTTAGTAAATTTCCTATTGTAAATATATTAAAACTTAATTTTTGATTAGTAATATGCATTGCTAAGGACTTCATTTGGACAACTTTAAAGGCGATTTTCTCAATATTTAGATTTTTTTGCACCCTCAGATTCCAGATTTTCAAATAGTTGTATCTCAGCCAAATATTATCCTATCATAACAAACCATACATCAATGGAAAGCTTATTTATTCAGCTTGTGGATGATGTATAAATCTCAATTTCGAAAAATTGACCCTTATGACTGGTTTTGTGGTCCAGGGTCACATATGATGTTTAATGCACAATTTTGGACCAGTGACCATTTTATAAGTGACCGAAAAAGTCTTTTTGCTGGTTGTGGTTGCAGCTAGTTAATAAATGTTAATTGCAATTAAATACAGAACAATAATCACAACATTTTTACAATATTAGCAATAGTACCAGATAATAATAATGTGTAATTTGCCAATATCTCTGTAAACTAATTACATATTATTCATTCACATATTGTTTAGTAATACAACTCTGTACCAGTGTTATCGTTAACTAAAACTAACTTTTTTAACAAACTATTTTTATTATCTTTTATCAGCTAAATATTAACATTTTGTTAATTGAAATACAGCTGAAATAAAATAAAAAAATTTAACATAAAAAAACTTAACATATAACAGAGAACAATAATACAAATAAACTAATACAAATAAAAGAAGTAAATTAATAAACTTAAATTAGTATAGCTAAAATAAATTGATAAAATAAAAAAAATAATAACAAAAGCACATAACAAAATTAGTGAAATTATGAAATGTGAAAATAAAAAATGTGCATCTGCATTAGTAATAATAATGAGCAATCACAAATATCTACACTATAAAAATTAATTGCATATTATTCGTTTACATGTTGTTTAGTAGTACGTCTCTGTACTAGTGTTGTTACCTTTAAATAAACGAAGTATTTTTATTTATCTTTTTTAACTAATGCTATTTATTATCTAATAATAATTAAAGATAAACTTTGTTAAATTCAGCTGAAATAAAACAAAATATAAATATTCGATTAAAAACTTTACTGTGACTAAAGTTAAAATAAAGTTCAATTAAATATGACAGAAGTGCATTACAAAATGACTAATACTCATGAAAACTGAAAATATAAAAATAAAAGCTAATTCAAAATATTAATAAATACTGTAAAAGGATATAAATAATACTAAAATAACACTGCTCTGTACTTAGTAGGGCTGTCAAAATGGCTGAAAAACTAAATTCGAATTTTGTACTTAAAGGGGTCATATGATGTCTTTTTAAAGATCATTATTTTGTGTATTTGGTGTAACAGAATATGTTGACATGCTTTAATGTTCAAAAAACACA
>NW_015549609.1:1014411-1053118 GCF_001515605.1 Sinocyclocheilus anshuiensis
ACTTTAGTCTTTGTAACTTCAGGGATCTTATCTATGCACAATCAGCTTGTAACACTCCAAAGAGAAAGGAAAACTTGAAATCGCATCATATGACCCCTTTAAATATGATCAAAATTCTCATTATATTCGAATTTAAAATGCATAATTTCAGTTAGTTGTTTAAAATAATGTTTATAAACCAATTATAATTAATTAAGTTGCTTAAACAACTATAAACAAAAGAGCATCATGTATGCATTTATGCATAGTTTAATAAAAAGGGCGGAAAGCCAATCACACAGAGTACATTTTTCATTTAAAAACATGATGCAGTGGGATGGGGGAAAAAACGCCATAAAGTCTCGATATATGTTTTTTTCAAAGTTGAACTTGCATTAATTTTACATGGCTTTCTAAACATGCGGCTCCTTTGTGCGAGACGCGAGTGCAACGGTGATAGATGTCCCTCTAGAAAATGCGCGAAATATGCGTTCTGTGTGAACGGCTTGGTTTCAGTTTTGACGTAAACACCATCTTCTCCACATTGATGTTCTCTTTTCCCACAATATTTTTCATTAACAATGCAGCAGCGCCGCATCTAGTGGCTTCAACTGGATAGGCTAACAAAAACATTATACTGCAACGACACTTACATCGTCATCGTATCTGTGCGCCACTGATAAGGCTGCCTCCTTAACACACACCTAAAATTCAAATGCAACGTTTTTGCATTCAAATGTGGATTTTTATTTGAAATTCGACGAATATTCGAAATTCGAATTTTTTTTTGGGCAGCCCTAGTACTTAGTAGTGTACTTGCACTATAACATGCACATTGTAATGCAAATGTGACCAAATGTTGATCAGCTCATTTACAAGAGGCTCAGCTCGCTCCAGTCATGTCCTTTACCCTGCGCACTCCTGTACAATGCTAATGCTCTGATGTAATTAGCCTGGAGTTAATTCCCATCCCTCCTGCAGGAATCTCCTGGAATACCTGCCAGACTGGGTGTGTGACAGCAGGAAGATTGAGGTGCTGGACATCTCCCATAATCTGCTGTCTGAGCTCCCGGCCAGGTGTGTGTGTGTAGACTGCTTTTGCATCTTCCTCCGTTTCTCAAAAGAAACTCTCCTCCTGATTCCCATTCCAGAATCTTAATGTCAGCATTTTGTACTTATTTATTCAACAAAAATTGCCCATTTGATTTGAATGATGTAGGTTAAAGCGACTGTCTGGCCAGACGGTGGATCTGAATAGAAACGGGCTGGCGTTCATCAGCAGACGCTTGATGAGGCCACTCTGCTGTCTCAAAGCAAAGTAAATGTAAACACCAAGCAGATGAAAGCACCATTTCCAGCTAATTCCACATTAGCATTCAGTCATTTGCATCTGAAAGAGCTAAAAGCCGTGCACAAATGAGATAATATGCGGCTTGAAGTTTGTGTCCCATTTGAGACTGTGAGTGCTACACTCTTTGCCTCACATGAAAATGCTGTGTTGGTGTTTTAAAGGAATGGTTCGCCAAAAATTAGAATTCTGTCTGTCTTTATTTAGTCAACCTCATGTCGTTCCAAACCCATAATGCTGTTATATTTTCCGAGAACTTTTTGAAGAGTCTTCATGCAGCTCTTGTCCATGCAGCTACATTATTGACCACGTCTGTCAAAAAAAACAACAACAAAAAAACATGAAAACGGAAATGTTATTCACTGAAAATCTTCACTTGCCGCTCTCACATGCCATTCTTCATAGCATAGTCAGTCTTGTGTGCTTGTTTTTGGTTACAACAAATACAAGAATCAATGACTAATGCTATTTTTATTATTATTCCGGTTTAAATAATATTTTAGATTATATTCAATAATATTTTATTATATAAATAAAAAGGTGTAAATAATATTTTAAATCATATTTGAGTGAAATGCCACTTAAATGTGTGTCTTTTCCTCACACAAAACTATTGTTTGGCTTCAGAAGGCTTGAAATCGGGTTGTGTGTATATTAGGGCTGCATGATTAATCAAAATAAAACTGAAATTGTGACATGGCTTAGTGGGATTTAATTAAATAAATATATGCATCGCTTTTTTCAGTGTGATATAATTATATCATTAAATTATTTTTCTTAAATACTCATTTTTATTTGACAGTAAAGCATTAAAATAGTAATGAAAATTAAAACTTATTTACTGAAAAAAAATCTTCAATTGCAGCCATAAATAGTAATATTGTAATTTTACAATAATTTTACAATTGTAAAATAAAATGTTATTATTTTTCTTAAATGCTCTTTTTATTTTGCAGTGAAAAAAATAAAATAATAATGATTATTTACTGAAAATCCTGTTGCAGCTTAAATTATTTTGTTTGATATTTTAATTTAGTAATAATAATAATTACTATTTGCAGTTATATTTATATATATTATTATATTTAAAATGTATGATTATTTACAGTATTACAGTATTATTTACAGTACTATTATTATTTATTTATTTATTTTTAATAGTCATATTGATATATATAATCACAACATTTTTGCAGCATTTTTTCATCACTACAAACAAGCACAACAAACCTGGAGCTTGCTTTATTTATTTATTTATTTTTTTTAGTTCGTTTTAAAAATTGCATTTGAAATCGCAATTGCGAAAAAAAAAAAAATTATCAGACATTTTTTCCCCCTCAAAACCTATAATAATAGTAAATGCATTTTGATTGACATGAGGATGAGTAAATAATACTAGGATTTTCATTATTTGATGAATGATCCCTGTAAAGGTGTCTAGGCATTGATGGTTTGTTTGCTTTTGAGTTTCTTCCCTCATTTAAAACTTTAAAACTATGTCTTAAGCATGAAACCAAAAACAGTGCTTTTTCTTTTGAAGTCTGTTTCTTTCTCTATCCCGCCTTCTTTCAGATTTCTTAGCAGTCTGAGTCTGCGTAAACTGCTGGCTGGTAACAACAGGCTGGAGAGACTGGCTGACCTGCTCGACCACATCCCACTGGAAACACTCGACCTGCAGCACAACACGTTGCAGGAACTGCCAGAGAGCTTCTTCTACAAAGCCTTAAAGTAGGTCACTCCCTCCTTCTGTCCTCTCTCTGTTCATCTTATTCTCCAGGCTATGCTTTCTGTTTTCTCTTTCTCTCTCCATTTTCCTCTCTGTTTCTGCCGCATCTCTCTCTGCTCTGGACCTTTAGTCCTGCTGCTTGAGTTCTTCATCAGACATCCTGGTCTTTTACAGGAACTTAGCAAACTGCTCTTTGGAAATAAAAACCGCTAAGATACAACAGATACATACTCGGAGCTACTCAAGATTTAAAGTAGTTAAACTAAAGTCAAGCTACTAAGAAAAAGTTTCCAACCACATTTAAGTTATTTAATTGAGCAAAGTCTTTTTAATTAGATATCAGATTATGTCATTTATCATTTAATCAGGGTAGACTCAAAAAACGAAATGGATGAATCTTCATTAAAGTGAAAGATTTACACGTAAATTTACACTAAATACAAAAAAAATACAACAACAACAGGAAAACTGTTGTTGGTCCTGACGACATACCTGGCCGTGTATTGAGAGACTGTGCTGCACAGCTGACAGATGTCCTAACAGATATCTTCAACACCTCGCTGAGCCAGGCAGTCGTCCCCACATGTCTCAAATCCACAACAATCATACCGGTACCAAAGAAATCACCTGTGTCCTGTCTAAACGACTACCGTCCCATAGCACTGACTCCAATCATGATGAAGTGCGTTGAGAAGTTAGTCATGCACAACATCAAAACCAGCCTCCCTAACACACTCGATCTGCTCCAGTTTGCATACCATCCAAACCGCTCTACAGACAATGCAATTTCCTCCACCCTCCACCTGGCTCTTACCCACCTAGAAAATAAAGACTCCTATGTTAGAATGCTGTTCATCGACTTCAGCTCAGCATTCAACACAATAATCCCACAACAGCTCATCAATAAACTAAACCTGCTGGGCCTTAGCAATTCCCTCTGTAATTGGATCCTGGACTTTCTATCTGGAAGACCTCAGTCAGTCCGTGTCGGCCACAACACCTCGAGCACTACCACACTGAGCACAGGTGCCCCACAAGGCTGTGTGCTCATTTATAATCAAAATCAGTCAGTAGGTTAGTTGTGTATAGGTTTTTACTGCTTTACTGTATAGGTTTTTACTGTTTTACTTCATTGTTGTATGCCTGTATTTATGTAACACCGTGGTACTGTGAGGCACGACATTTCATTCCACTGTATGTCCCCACATGCAGCAGAATGACAATAAAGCTCAACTTGAACTTGAACTTGAAAACAGGGTTATTATAGTAAACTAAAACCAGAAAATTGTTTTACTTGAAATAAAATAAACTAAACTAAAATATAAATAATGAAAGCTTATTTTATTTCAGCTAGTTGCCAAAGCAACAGTTCTCATTTTAATTTAGTTAACTTATTATAAAATACAAAGATATAAAAATTATAAAAAAGCAAACAGTAAAACTTTACAATAAGGTTCTATTAATTAATATTGGTTAATGCATTAAAGGGTTAGTTCACCCAAAAATTAAAATTAGCCCATAAATTACTCACCCTCAAGTCACCCTAGGTGTATATGACTTTCTTCTTTCAGATGAATCCAGTCGGAGTTATATTAAAAATGGTCTTTGATCTTTCAAGCTGTTTCATGGCACTCGGCGGGTGTTGAATGCATCAGTCCAAAAGCAGTCAAATAAAATGCGCCCATCCATTAAAAAAAAGAGCCTCACACGGCTCCGGGGGGTGAACAAAGACCTTCTGTAGCGAATCGATGCGGTTTTGTACGAAAAATATCCATATTCAAAACATAATAATCACTTTAATGTAGCTTGCGCTCACTGTTGTACACGGAAGCAACTCCGGGCGGATGATGTATGAGGTCAGCTTTGCGTAGGGCTGCACAATTAATCGAATGCGATTGTAATGCGCATTTTGATAGTAATACCGGTTCTGTAATCAGCAGGAAATAGATTTACTGCTGGTCACAGAACCGTGCTTCACTGAAAGATACGCATGACGATCGCAGCTTCTGTCGAATCGCGATCTCGATTCCATTTCGATTTATCGTGCAGCCCTAACTCCGACTGGATTCATCTGAAAGAAGAAAGTCATATACACCTAGGGTGACTTGAGGGTGAGTAATTTATGGGCTAATTTTCATTTTTGGGTGAACTAACCTTTAACTAACAATGAACAGTAATTTCGTTACAGTATTTATTAATCTTTGTTAATGATAATAAAAATACAATTGTTTATTGTTAATACATGTCAGCTCAGGTCCATTAAATAATATCAACAAATGCAACATTTGATTTTAATAATGCATTAGTAAATGCTGAAATTAATTAATTAATGCTAATGTTAACTAATGAAACCTTATTGTGAAGTATTACCAAATAAACTAATAACATTACTATATATATATTTACAGTATATAAACTATAATAGTATCTCAATGATATATTAATGATATAATTTATATATAATCACAGCTGAACAACTGTCAGGCTACTGGGAAATGTAGTTTAGTTAGTTGCTCCTTGTAGTTAGTTAGTTACTCCACAACACTGGATCCACAGCAGCACAGAGGAAGTGACATGCTTCTCCAGAGCCTCTCATGGATGTGTACAGGAGGAAACGGCTTAGTGAGGCACAGTAATATGAGCCCGCAGCTCTTCCATTTCCTGTGGCTTAATTTACTTGTCATCCATTAAGCATCTCTAATGCTGAAAGATGTGCTGCAGCTCTGAGGCTTTGGTTGTATCCGCGATGATTTTTGCTTCATAAACCTGCTTTTTTTCCCATTTAAACAACATTACTTGTACTGTTTGTAAACTTACCAACCTGTCTTCCCTTGTTCTTCTCGTCTACTAGTTTAAAGTATTTGAATGTGTCTGCCAATGCGCTGGAGACGATCCCTCCGAGCAGCCAATCAGAGGAGAGCCTCAGCACCCTGCAGGAGCTCTATCTCACAGGAAACAAACTGAATGAGAACTGCGCTGCTCTACTGGTGGGGCATCAGAACCTGCGGGTCTTGCATATGGCTTATAACCAACTGCAGTCCTTCCCTGCTAGGTATGGGACCTCAATGGGAGGAGCCTATTAATCAAATTAGATACTAAAAATGTGGACCCTCAGATAGCCCTGTGTGATGTTTCAAGAAAGATCAGTGTTCTGATATCGGTGTAAATGACCATGGATTCCTTTGTTTGTTATGTTTTCAGTAAACTCGGTAAACTGGAGGTCCTGGAGGAACTGAATCTGAGTGGGAACAAGCTGAAAACGATCCCCTCCACCGTGTCCAGCTGCAAGAGACTGCACACGCTCATCGCCCACTCCAACCATATCAGCGTGTTCCCAGAGGTCCTCAGCCTCCCCGAGATCAAGGTCTGTGACTTCTGATGACAGGACATATCAAAGCCCCTAAATATTGGGGTCAACCACAGGGTCATCAGGTGGCAGTAACAAATGAATATCTAAAAATGTAATAGTTTAATGTCTGCATAGCAGCTGCAGTAATTAAAGTTACAAAAGAAAAGATTTGGTAGCTATCATCAACGTTCATTGACATGGTTTATATTTTAATGAATGTTTAAATTCTCATTCTAATCAACATATTAGAATGCTTTCTGAAAGACTGTAGGCTGCTGAAAATTCAGCCTTGCCATCATAGGAATAAATTGCAATTTAAAATATTAAAATAGAAAACAGTTCTTTTAAATTGTAATAATATTTCACAATATTACTGTTTTTACTGTATTTTTAATCAAATAAGTGCAGCCACGGTGAACATACACGGTGACTTCTTTTAAAAAAACATTAAATCTCAATTATTCCAAACTTTCCACCGGTAGTGTTTAAATTTGAATGCTAAATCTAAATAGAAATTGTGGGAACGTGCAAATTAGTGACTCTTCACAGAAATTGCAAACCTACATTTCTCTAAATTGCTTATTTAAATTAGATTTAGATCCAGCATTTATATTTGTTTAAACACATTGATTTTTTTTTTACTTTGATTTATTATTGTGTCTATATTATAATATTTATATTTATAATATCATTGTGAAAACTTCATTTTTTCATTTATTTAAAAAAAGCTTATTTAGTTAAGTCTGACTAAACTGAATCATTTTTGTCCCCAAATTTGGGCTATTGTTTGTTACACATTTCATTTTATTTTACATTTATTTCACTGTTATTTTACATTATTTTATAATGCTTCTTTATTTTTGTTTTGCTTTATTTAATTTATTTTACATTATTTTACAAGCTTATTTAGTGTTTAGTTAAGTCTGACAAATCTGAATCATTTTGTCCCCAAATCCAACAAAATTGGCTGTTGTTTGTTAAACACTTCATTTTATTTTACACTTTATTTCACAGTGTATTTTACATTCTTTAACATAATTTAAATTTAAAAAAAACATTTTTTTTTAACTTTACTTACTGTTTGTTTTTTGTTTTTTTTTTACGTTATTTTTATTGTTTTTGTCCCCAGATCCAACAAAATTGCGCTGTTGTTTGTTACACTCCATTCAGTGTTTCACATGAAGAATGTTGTATTTTGTCTGCACTTTGTGTAGCTAGTAGATGTGAGCTGTAATGAGCAGACAGAAATCCTGTTGCCGGACTCTCTGCCTTCAACCCTACAAGAGCTGGATCTGACCGGCAACAGCAGCCTCATGTTAGAGCACAAAACGCTCAACCTCTTCAGGTGAGATGCTACAAACAGCAGTCCTCCGTGTGGGACACATAGCACACTATGCAGCTGATGAATATTAATATGTTCTGATACCCTCATAGACCCGGGTGGTTAATTGCTTTTTGTGTTGTTTGTCTTTATCTCTGTGTCCTCCTCTCTTCCAGTCACATCAGTACTTTGAAGCTGGACCAGAAGCCAGCCGTGACAGCAGGAGACGCACAGGGCACGTCCACCCTGTGGGATCATGGTTACGCTGAGATGTGTGGGCAAAGGAACAAGTGAGCAAAATCTGGAGACATGAGAGTCACAGATTTGGAAACGATGAGTGTGTTTGTCAGTGTTGGTTGGTTTGGTTAAAGGGCAGCCTCAATCTAAAAAAAAGATTAACCTAACCTAACCCTAAAAAGAAGCTGTTTACCAGAATACCATCCCGAACCTCCAATTCTCTATTATATTTTAAGTTTAAAGAAAAAAAAAAAAGTCAAATGCTAACAGAAATTACTAGTTCTAATCTGATTGGATGGTTGAGTCTGAAGGCACAAAAAATATTTTTCAATGCAGTCAAATCAATTTCTGATTAACTCATCTCTAAAAAAAAACAAACAAAAACAAATTAGGTTGGTTGATTTTCATGCCGTTCAGGGCTGGATTCACGAAATATTTGCAAGAATAAAATTCTTGTTAAGCCTCGTACACACCGGGATGATTATCGCGCACGCTTATCGCCAACGTTTTTCAACGCGTCTTTTGTGTTCATACCCAAGCGATTTTCGCAGGCGATGAGCCGAGTGAACGTGCAAATTCACTCCCTGACATTAGATGGCGCTTAATGAAAAACAGAAATCAGAAAAACAGAAAACCCCGGTACACATCGAATCCTATTTGAGCTGCAATTCCTCTCCATAACAACTCCCTCTTATCAAGATTTTTGTAGTCGCTGTCGCATTTGTCATAAAACCATTTGTGTTCAGACACCAATGAGACCAGCAGCTCTACATTCATCTTGCCTCGATGCACCTTCTTGGTCTACTTACTTCCTCTTCGTCGTTAGGTATCAATGTGTGCTCGGCCAGACCGTTTTGTGCTTGAGCGCCACCAAGTCGTGTTTTACTGTAACTTCAGCAGCTCCAGGCACGTGAACAAAAGCGCCAATCTGATTGGTCAGCCCGTTTTTAACGCAGCGCGTCAAACCAAAAAAAATGAGCCAGAGGCGTTTTTTAAAAAATTACGCTTTTACGCCTCGTGTTTTGCGCGTCAGTGTGCACACTCACATTGGCGCCCTTTGTTTAGTCATGAGGCGTTAAACGTTGGCGATAATCGCTCGTGATATTCGTCCCGGTGTGAACAAGCCTTTTAACTGCCGTTTTCTTTCTTAAGAAATTAATATTTTGTAATCCCGAATCTGTTTTATTCCCAAAAATACTTCTTAAGTAACTTCTTTGTTCTTAAGACAAACCTTAAGAATTCAAATTCTTGAAAAGAATCTTCTTAAAAATCATTGTATATAACTTCTTAAAGTTAGAATAACCTCCAACTTGTCTTAAATCCCAAAAGGTAAGATGTTTATTGAATTTATTGGCTTATTTTAAATACTAAGCATTGCAACATAACACTTGCTAGGTCACATTTGTTGGCCATATACAACGTATAGGTTGTCTCATTTCAGAAAAGTAGCCATTATAAAATTGACTATTTGATAATGGCCTAATTACTATGATTTCTTACTTTCTTTGGAATGTAAAGGTTACTTTTCTGAAATGAGACACCAATGATTGATAATGTAAACAATGATCGGTCTAGTTTATGCATGACAGGACTTCTGAATTCGAAATTCAGTGCTGAAGTTCCATCAAGCCAGTCTCAATAGTGTGTGCGCTTATTATACTACGTAATCAGCAGTCAGCTAAAAAAAGACTAATCATATAACACTAACGATATTGTCTTCTTAGGAATAAGAGGTTCTTAAGAAAACTTGAAAACTTCCCGAGTATTTTTCAAGGATTGCACTTAAGAAAAATTCCAAGAAGTGTGTAAGAATTTTCCTAAGAAAGTTCTTAAAGGTCCCATGGCATGAAAATGTCACTTTATGAGGTTTTTTAACATTAATATGAGTTCCCCTAGCCTGCCTATGGTCCCCCAGTGGCTAGAAATGGCGATAGGTGTAAACCGAGCCCTGGGTATCCTGCTTTGCCTTTGAGAAAATGAAAGCTCAGATGGCCCAATCTGGAATCTTCCCTTTATGTCGTCATACGGGGAAAGGTTACCTCCCCTTTCTCTGCTTTGCCCGCCCAGAGAATTTGGCCCGCCCATGAGAAAATGAGCTACTACCGTGTATATAAAAGCATCCAAAAAGCAGCATGTCATGGGACCTTTAACTTCTTAAGAAGATTTTTGTGAATCCTGCCCCAGATGTTTTGCCAATCTGGCCCTGAGACAACTAATTCTCTAACCAATAAATACTTGGATGACATAAAAACAGTTGGCATTCTCAGAATAATTGTAGCGTTGGGTTTCACTGTAGATTTCGCAGATATCAAGGGAAAGACGCAGCTGGAGGGCTGGTTTAAATGCAGAATGCATCCCATAGGCTTAAACGTCGTTTCTACATGTTTAATGTGACCTCAGTGTGCTTGGCTCCCCCTGCGAAGGCCATTACCTCCACAGTTTCAAAGCAGTCCATCTCAAATATCGCATCCTCTCTCTGTACCCTTCATCCACCGAGGGGGGCCACTTTTGTGTGTTTGTCAGAGAGAGAGTTTGTGTATGTACCTATATAGGTGTATCCATTACCATTCAATGAAATGTATTTGTAATGTGATATTGTACACATTGTAACATTTTGGTTGGGTGTTGGTTTCATGAAGGGCATTTGTTCCATTGAAATCTGCTGTTTTACCTGGGTTCAGGTTGTGTGTGTCTGTGCTGGCTGTGGATCGCTTCGGGGACAGTCTGGAGGCTGCTTATGGGATTTTTGATGGCGACCGTAATGAGGAAGTTTCCAGGTTACTGCAGTGCACCATGGGAGATGTATTGGCAGAGGAGATACAGCACTCCAGTGTGGACAGTGTATACATGTGCAACACTTTCCTTACCTCTCATAGGTGTGTTTTGCACACTCTCTCACACACACACACACACACACACACACACATGCACGAAGAATGCACATTAAGTGTGTTTTTTTCAATTCATGAAGGTTCTGTAAACCTAAAGATATTATATATTCTATCATAGTTGTACAGTTCTATCATAGTTCGTACAAGCAACTTAGCTAGTTTGAGAGCAAAAAACAAAAACATTATTGCATCCGCCATATTTTGTCACTGATGCCCTGAACTCTGGGCTCTGGAATCAAAGAAAACCCACTCGTAATTATGACTTGCCATTCAGCTTGTAACAATATGACTTGAACCCGTCATATTTCAGACAGAGCTTTTGATTTAGATTCTTAGCTATAAGAATAATAAATGCATTTCTCTTATTGCTGTCGTGCATTTTTGCAGGAAACTTGGCATGGCAGGCCAGAAGCTAGGTGCCTCTGCTCTGCTCTGTTACATCCATCACGAGTCCTCCGAGCCTGGCCGCTACTTTAGCCTCACTGTGGCCAACGTAGGCACCTGCCAGGCTGTACTGTGTCGTGATGGGCAACCTCTTGCCCTCTCGAATGTTTTCAGCCTAGAACAGAGCGCTGAGGAGATGGAGCGTGTCAAACTGGCAAAAGCTATTATCACTGAGGTATTGACTCATTCTCAGTTCATCCCATAGACCTTAGTCAGGTTAGACGCCATATGGAATTGGATGCAGCTGAAAACCAGGCTGTGAGGGATAGACTTACAGTCGTAATAATGGCACATGCTGTATAAAGTTCCTAGATCATGTCATTCTGACAACTTACAAAACTGTTTTATGGAGTTTTCTCTCCTTTTGGGGAAAGACGTTTTGTCAGCTGAATAATCAGTATGAATAATAATTGCAATCCATTGAACGCACCTTACTACTATCCCTCACCTCTTAGCCTTGTGTTCATTCCTGTCAAAAATTAAATATAGCTCTACCCTGACTAAGGTCTGTAAGCTAACTGGCTGATGCATCATGCTGTTTATTGTTGTCAATATGGCCATGAATGAGAAGTAGCAGCTTATTTGTGTCTCTAATCATTTGACTCTTGTGCTGTAGGATAACAAGGTGAGTGGGGTGACATGCTGCTCACGGTTACTTGGCTGTTCCTACCTGTTTCCTTGGGTGCTTCCCAAACCCTGGGTGCACACAGAGCCTCTGTGTTCCCAGGATGAGTTCCTGATCCTAGGAAACAAAGCATTCTTCCAGAAGGTTTCCTACCAGGAGGCAGTGAGCACTGTGCTAGCTGTCAGAGACCCCCGCGCTGCTGCCAAAAAGCTCTGCACGCTGGCACAGAGCTATGGGTGCCGGGATAATGTTGGAGCAGTAGTGGTAGCTTTGCATATCGGAGAAGACAGCTGTACGTGCGAGCCTCCTCTCTCGAACACAGAAGCCCGAGGACCACCTGCCCCAACACCTTTACCGATCTCCATGTCCCCTGGTGACCCAGCCACACCGTCTTCTAGCAGTGGCATTGCCTCGGAGTTTAACAGCGAGATGTCAGCTTCGGAAGTGGGCAGCGAGGCTGGGTCCACAGCTTCGGACGAGCACCCCTCTTCGGGACCAACGGCTCGTCCGGAGCGCCGCTGTAGTTTGCATCCCACTGCTACCTTGTGTAACACGGGGCCACTGGTGAGCCTGGGGCCAGGGGCGCACCCGGCTCTATTCCAGCGGCAACCTTCCAGTGCCACCTTCTCAAGCAACCAATCGGACAATGGACTCGACAGCGATGACGAGGCTCCTTTAGAAGGTGTCATCTCAAACGGGAGCAAGCTAGAGGTGGAAGTGGACATCCACTGCTGCGCTTTTCAGCTGCGCTCCGGACCACCGGAAAGTCCCAAGGACCTGGACGGCCGGCATGATTCGAGGGGCTCGGATTATCCCAACAGCAAAATGCAGCGGCAAAACAGCGTGGTGGTTTCTGCCACCAACGGCTGCCTGCTGGCTGTATGTGGCCGAGAGATCTCAGATCTGAAGAAGTCTCCTTCAACCTCCAGCCTCTTCGGGAAGAAGCTATCTAATGGCTCTGTAGTGGCTCCCGAGGATAGCCACAATATCATTGAAGTAGCACTCGAGGCCCCAAAAAAGAAATCTGGATATTTTGCCGCACCAGCCCAGCAAGACCCGGAAGACCAGTTAATTATACCACCTAGCCTGGAGCAGGATGTTCGGGAGCAACTGAGAGGTCAAAGCCCTGTGGTTCCCGGGCCGCCGCCAGCTCCTTCAACGCTGCCCTCAGCGAGAGACCCCAACTGGGACCATCCTCAGCCCACCGTCCCCGGTCTCCACCCCACCACCGTCCTGCAACAGGACGTCTATGACACAGCTCTATAGTTGGTGCAAGAGGACCACACCATTGGAGCATCTCTGCATCATAGTGCCACATCAAAGAGGCTAGCACGCTCTTCCTGCCTTCGAGATAATCCAGTTCTTATTTAGCGTCATCACGTGTGCATTCTTGGGCTGATCTGCGGTGGCGTAGCCACATCCAAGTCAAGGACAGAAGGATGGAAATGGGTGAAAATGTCAAGACCGATGAAATCTTGAAGATTGAGGTCTCAGATTGTGGAAAAACATGGGCTATTCCTGACCAAAAACAACAGCATGGAGCTGGAGTACCTCATACATCACCATGCGTGAGTTAATTTCGACATTCGCCCTTTATATCAAAGGTCACAGGCTTAAGTAGGCTTCAATGATCACATTTGCCTTCTGGTGGAGAGATACTATCAGCTAAACTGAGACCAAAAGATGAGAAAAGTGCCTCTTGAAGATGGTTGAGGTTCAGAGAGCCTTTACCGTTCTGGTGTACGTGCAGTGTTGTTCTCCTACCTTCCCATAGTGGCGACTAGTCCGTAATCTGCACTTTTGAAGTCTGTGAGGAATATTTCAGACGGATCTCTTACCCATCTGACCTGCTAGAATCATCACGCTCCATTTCATGGAAAAGAGTGGTCGTTGTGGAAAGAAGTATTGTTGAAAAAAGACCAGAGCATTCTCCACCTTCCCTGATCCCCTCTCTTGTATGCATACGGGATCTCCCAGACAAAGCCATGGGGGTCTCTGGAGCCCTCTGCACAATAGAGGAGTACAACGACCCCAACATAACATTCAAACCCTGGAGAGGGAATCAGTCTAGTGATGGAGGTCAGAGTGAGATGGTGACAAAAACTACATCCAATACCCAGTGGAAGCATCGTCACACCTTTATGGCCAAGGTCATTTGGGGAGCAGAAAGACCTCACAACCTTGTCTGAAATCATAACTTGAGCTGTCTCGGGTTGTCTAGAGTACTTGAAGTTTCGAGTCTGCCATGACTACATGACAGAGCCCATACTATAGAGCCTTGGGCCGTAAATATGTAATTGGGTCTTTGTAGTAGTGCGGTTTTACTGTTGATCTGAGTGAGGTTGGGATATTTTTTCATCATCTCATAATCAAGGAAAAAATAAACAGCTGACATTTAGGTTTTTTATATGAGAGGTACCAGGCATATGATATCATGTATTGTGCATCAAGTGTGTGGGTATGTGTGCTCTATTTTAGCCATGCATGGTACGTATAAGGAAACAGGCTGGTCAGAGTTTGTTTTTTATTTGAATCAGGGGACCTGAGGAAAGAGACTATATTGGGTCATTTGAGTTTGTCATTGCCACAATCACAGTATCAGGGAATTCTGAGCAGTAAAACACTGTGCTCACGGTTTGAGGAGACATCTAGTGGTGTTTATTGGAAACAACACAGTTTTTTTTTCAGGGTTTTCCCTGAAATTAATATATATATATATATATAAAAACATTTTTACACAACTCATTACATTTAAGTGGGGATTTAAAATTAGGGACAATCAAGTGCAAAGCCCATTATTAATTGTTATTACGTTTACTGATGTTATCTGAAGCCCTTTTTTTTCTTTTGCCAACTGTAGGGCATCAGTTGTATTAAATTGTTTATAATTTATTAGGTGTACTCTCATAATTCATTAGATTCAATTAATTCATAGTCTTTACAAAGGAAGCAAGTTCCCATTGACACTAATGCACTTCAAAATAGAAATTGAATCTCATAGAAGTCTCAGAATTTGTAAATCATCAACTTGAAATTGAGCTTAAGTGTGTTTGTATGCTCGGATATTATGTTTAAGCCATTTCATCTCAAGATTCATTTTATGAATTCTATGCTTTATAAGTGGACATTTTGAGTGTTTTTTTTTTTAATTAATGTTCTTCATGGTCAGATGGCAATGATCTTTGTGCCAAACTTGCATACAGATTTGTGTTCGCTATATGTATGAGGAAAAAGCCGCCATGTAACTAATCTGAATCCCCTTATTTAACATCCAGGAAGGTTTTGAATTTTAACTTAAAAACATTTTTACACAACTCATTACATTTAAGTGGGGATTTAAAATTAGGGACAATCAAGTGCAAAGCCCATTATTAATTGTTATTACGTTTACTGATGTTATCTGAAGCCCTTTTTTTTCTTTTGCCAACTGTAGGGCATCAGTTGTATTAAATTGTTTATAATTTATTAGGTGTACTCTCATAATTCATTAGATTCAATTAATTCATAGTCTTTACAAAGGAAGCAAGTTCCCATTGACACTAATGCACTTCAAAATAGAAATTGAATCTCATAGAAGTCTCAGAATTTGTAAATCATCAACTTGAAATTGAGCTTAAGTGTGTTTGTATGCTCGGATATTATGTTTAAGCCATTTCATCTCAAGATTCATTTTATGAATTCTATGCTTTATAAGTGGACATTTTGAGTGTTTTTTTTTTTAATTAATGTTCTTCATGGTCAGATGGCAATGATCTTTGTGCCAAACTTGCATACAGATTTGTGTTCGCTATATGTATGAGGAAAAAGCCGCCATGTAACTAATCTGAATCCCCTTATTTAACATCCAGGAAGGTTTTGAATTTTAACTTTTACTGCCATTAACTTGTCTTCAAGCACTAGAGAGATGTTCGTGGCGTTAATTATAATTGCCTACAGACCTGAAACTGTAGCTCTTGTGCCAAAAGATGCGTAGTAGTGGTACTTGAAGGGAAGGTAGGTTATTTTGAGTATTTCGGTCGTCCCTTGGGTGCTACTGAGAGCTGAAGTCAGTGGCATGGATGCAGCAGCCCTGCATTACTCATCTGGGTTTTTTCTGTCATGGCCTTAAAGCAGGTTTTCCTCAATCTTTTCTTTAGTGTTTATAATCCAATTCCCTTTTTTGCACTCAAAAATGTGAAGTACAATTTTCTAGAAATTGATCCCTAACCATTTAGAGCTGTATGCTTAAGTGCATCAAGTATTATTGTACAATCCTATAAAGTAAAATGGTTTTACACTGTAGAAGCACTTTGTACATAGCTCAGAGAATCTATATACATAGACCTATTTAAGAATTGCATTTTGTCGAAATGCATATAAAATCATCATTAGGCTTTGATTTGTGGCCTCTTATGTATTTTTTCTTTTATAACCCCTGAAAAATGTAATTTCTTAAGTTTGGTTGAATGGAGAGATGTGGTTATTGAGGCACAACATGCTGATTCATACTGTGCTAAGAGGCAGAGTACAAGCATTTGACGGCTTGCTTTGTTTGCAAGATGTAGTCCAAGTCTGTTATTAGCTATAGGAGCCTTTCATCCCTCGCAGTGCTTTAACATTGAAAGGAAACAGAAATGGAAAATAATGTTTTGAACCAACGTCACTGATACAGCCACTTTATTACCACTTCAAGAGCACCTTAGACCTTCTATGTACCTACAGCATGATGCCTATCTGCGTCATATTTAAAAATGATATATGCAACAATTATACGCGTCTAATTAGATTGATCAATATTAATCTGAAAATTGAAGAATAGGACTGGGAAAAATCCATAAATTTGTGCATGTCTGTGGGTGTCACGTGCAGTGCTCTGTTGTGGAGATAGTGTCTATTGTTTCTCCAGCCTAGGCAACTATACTAGTTGCTTTGCCACGTGGACAAATGTTGTATTTTATATCCCTTAAACATTTGTGCTCTGTGCTCTCCTGGCCAAAACATGTTGAGGTGAAACTCAAGTTCCTGAAAATGTTGGCTAAATACAGTATTCCTTGATGTTATATGCAAATAGCCGTCAAGTTTACATTCATTCGTTAATGGTGATTCTTAAAGGAACAGTTGAACCAAAAATCAACATTCTCATTATGTCACTGTTTTAGCTACCATTGACTTCAATTGTATGGACGAAGAAAAAAAAAAAAAGTATTTTCTCAAAATATCTTCTATGTTCCACAAAAGAAAGCGAGTCATAGAGGTTTGGAATCACATGCGAGTAAGTAACAAAAATTTATTTTTTGGGTGAACTATCCCTTTAATTATATGCTTAGAGGAAGAACACAAAGCACAGTTCTACAAATATCCCCACTCAGATTAAATAGTAGATTTTTTAAATGATAGTTTATAATTATAGGACATTTTCAGGGGGGTCTTCATGGAGCATGAAGTATTTTTTTTATGTTATTATGCTGGTTTGTTTGCCAGTGTGTTAGCACAGTGTCTTAGTTTGGGCATTGCACTAGAAAATGTTCTCGATCAAGTTTAGTTTCAAACTGAACACTAGTTAAAAACAGATAAAAGTTAGACAAAGCTTCCTTTACGTCTTCTGCACATTATTGAATGCTCGGTAACTTTCTCTGATTTTATAACTGGCTTTGCAACTCTTGTGTGAACACTTACGCAGAATAAAAGGAAAGAATTTAAAGGTTAACTTCAGAAGTTAAAGGTGATGTGTGTGATTTTTTTTAAAGCAAGTTAAAACACTTCCTCCTCTCCCAGCTTAAGCAAGCTATTCATAGGTTCATTCCTGTAAAAAGTGCAAACATTCTAGATTTATCAAAACATCTGTGCGCTTAACAAGGCAACCAGTCTCAACCAATGGTGCAAGCTTAGGGGCGGGGCTAACTGTTTGTCTGACCAATGATAGATGAGGGAAGTGTTCAAGAAACTTGACTGAAAACTGATCATTTTTGTACTTCCATTTAGTAGTGCTAGTGCGCAGAAATGACATCACCTTTAAAGACTCATTATGTTTCTGCTTTTCCACGTTCTGACACCACCCATGTTATATATTTGTTTTAACAAGGAAACATTTGTCTTAAGTCTTTGTAAATCTAAGCAGTGTGAGAGTGGCTGTTAGCGCATGAAGCGTGTGATTGTGGTTTTACCCTGGCAGAGTTGAAACTTGCTTTTGAATGCAAAAACGCATCTTTATCTGGCGTATTCATTGACATTTTTGCACATAATCACGGTTCGTTCTGGACAGACGTGGATCGAGACGAAGTTCCTGTTGCTGACACGTGACCAAAGCTTGATCTTGTCATTTATGTACATTTTGTTTTTAAGAGATGCTTTAATATTTCCTCTCAATGCCAAGAAGCTGAGGTTTATTTTTGTACTTCATTGTTTCATGCAGATTTATAGGTCCTCCAGTGCAGAATCTAGGATTTAAGGGTTCTATGGTAAACTGTCACCCATCAAGGTACAATCTTTGAAGATACTAATTATTCACGTATTTAATGTGAGAAGCATGCCCTATATAAACGAATATAAATATATATATATATATATAGAATATATTATAATGTGATTATTTGTATAAAATACTAACTTTTCTGTTTATAAGAAATTGTTTTAATATCGGAAGCATAATGTATATTATATTTTTAAGTTTCTAATTTAGCATGCAGTAAACTGCTGAATATTTTCATTGTGTTAAATTAACGAATTGTTTTTAGTTTAGGAGATCATTCGAGTTGTTTTACTGATTTAGTAAAAGGACTAAATGCGAGCACTTTTGCTGTCTGTCAGCTAGGACTGTACTTTTTAGAGTGGGTGCTGGCTCATTGTTTCATTTCAGATGCTGCTATGCTTAGTTTTGAGCAGAAAGCTGTATTTTTAATTAACTTTTCAGCCAAGTAGCAATAAATTTTTTTTACTGTGAAACACGCGTCTTTGATGTCTCAGACGTTCTGTATGGGATGTATTTGTGCATAACTGATGCGCATGTCTCAAAATACTTTAGTACCTAATATAGTCTATATATATAATAGATGCACATATAAAAAGAAGAAAATGATTTAGCTTAATATGTTATATTACAAACTGTGAGCTAGTCTCATTGGCAATAATTAATAATTAAATTATGAATATGTAGTAAATAACATATACAAGGTTCCTGCAGGTTTTATGATGGTAAATTTAAGAACAAACAGAAAAACAATTGAAGGGATCACAATATGTCACTATGTTCTCTGAATGTAAGGGAGCACACAATGAGTTGTATTAGCAGTACTTAAAAGTTTAAAAGTACAATTTCCAACCATTCTCCTTTACTTTTTAAAGGGGTCATATGATGCAATTTCAAGTTTTCCTTTCTCTTTGGAGTGTTACAAGCTCTTGGTGCATAAAGAAGATCTGTAAAGTTGCAAAGACTAAAGTCTCAAATCCAAAGAGATATTCTTTATAAAAGTTAAGAGTCAGCCACGCCTACCTAAAACGGCTCGTTCTAACACGCCCCACATATCTACCTCACTATGTGGGAAGATTTGCATAACGCTGCCCAAATGTTCACGCAAAGAAAGAAGGCGTAACTTTTATTCTCGCTGTAGTATTGTTGCCGCCGCCATGTCATGAAGACGCTGTGTGCTTCGTTGTGAAAGCGAACTACTTTGTTTGGTCTTCCAAAAGAGGAAGATATCCACTTCGTCATGCCTAGAGCTGATCCGTGCTGGTCGCTGAGGAAATACATCAACTTCGCGCTGTGGATCGCTGGATTGGCTTTCACCGTGGACGAAGAGGATTCCAGCCCGGGGTCGTCACATGTGGTTGACAATACGGTAAGGGACGTAACATTTCCGTCACACGCTTGAGGAATTCGGCCAATCACAACGCACTGGATAGCTGGCCAATCAGAGCACACCTTGCTTTTCAGACCGATGAGCTTTGTAAAAATCGACGTGTTTCAGAAAGGCGGGGCATAGAGGAGAAACAGTAATGTGAAAATACGGGAAATAATGTGTTTTTTTAACCTTAAACCGCATAAACATTTCATTACACCAAATACACAAAATAATGTTCTTTTTAGCAGCATCATATGACCCCTTTAATGCATTTTTACAAAAAAAATTGCTTATGGCCTGAATAGCCCAATGACTAGAATATGGAAATAACTTTTACTGTACCTTCTTATCACATTGCAAAAAAAAAAAGTGTTGTTCATCTACAGTATTTTTGTTTTGTTTTCCAGTGCAAATGTCGAAGGATTCTTAAATCAAGATACATTTTTTGAGATTCAAAATGACATGAGGTCTTGTTTTCTGTGAAACTGATCAAAATTAAGTAAAACAAGAACAAATATCAGGCTCAGAAAAATCTACTTAATTCAAAGGGAAAACAAGTTTTAATACCCCACTGACATTTTGTCTTGTTTTAAGCATAAATGCTTCATTTTGTTCAATATTTCAAGACTTTTACATTTGCATCTTAAGTAAACTATTTAAAAATGTTTAGATATTTGTATTGGGAAACAACTTGTTTTTGCAGCGAATGCAACATTTAATGCCATGATTTTATGAATTTAAAACCTTCTGCTCTGATTGAAGACCTTTTTAAGGCCCTAAATTGTGGACAGGTGAATTAAGACTTTTAAAGACATTTTTAAGACCTGCAGAAACACTAATTAATTTTGTGTAAATCATCTCACTCAATATATTGTGTTTCTTTTTAATTGATGAATCAAATCTGATGGATGTTTGTGAAGAATATATGAAAAAAAGTAAAAAATAAATAAATAAAAAGTCCATAAAAACTCTTAAGAGAAAGCAAAGGCATACAAAATAGAAAAATATATATCCTTCTGATACTGTAAAAATACTAACCAAAGCATTTACACTTGTGTAGGACCTTCCGTGCTTTCCACGGTTGAATCTCTTCATGAAATGGCGTAACCCTCACAGGTTGTTGTCTTCTGTCGGCCTCTGCTTCATCTTCCGCACTCGTATGAAGCCTCTGATGGCCAACACGGCGCTTACAGGGAATATAATAATCCCCAGAACACCAAACAAGCCTCCAGCTATGTCTGCCCCGTTGAGATTGCACTCGAATCCTCTGTGACCTTTGCTGCTGTACATGGCTTCCCTCTCTTTACAGATGGGGTTGTTGTAGATCTCCTGCAGCTTTATGAAATAGAAAGCGACGGCAGGAATAAAACCGAGACCTATGAGCACATCCAGCAGGGCTTCAGCCAGCAGCAGAGGAGGGAAACGGTAGGGCACGCGAAACACTCCGAGGGCCAGCGTGGCACAAGCGTAAAGCATCAGCGCCCCGCCACACGCCATGCTGTAGACGTAAGGGGGCAGTTTGAGTTGGTAGAACTGGTCGTCGAGCTGCTGGACCTTCTGCGCCTCTGCTCCGGTGAATGCGTTGGCTCCTCCGTAATAGTACTGGTACAAACCGCCTAAGCTGGCGATATCCCGATACCGACCCGAGTTACTGTGGTTCACTCCAGCACAGATGACAAGCAACAAGCCTAAGAAGAATTCCATGGCCTGACAGATGCCTACAGGACAAGAACATGTGCACATTACAATAGATTTCAAAAATATACAAACTATGTAGGCTACAATTTCAATTTGTTTATTGTGAAACAGCTCAACATGTTTTTTTCTGTCCTCTGATAAGTATTGTTCTGGACTGCTGTTCCCAAAAGCATCAATGGTTTCTTTTGATGCTTTTGGGATGCGCAGCCCAGTTTGAATGCACTCAGAAGTGAGCGAACGCTCTCTGTGATTGATTGGTTCTGTCTTGCAGCATTTACATTTGTTCAGATGAGCAGGAAAATAGTTATATTCTACACAATTATTCGCTAACAGCTTATTCGTCCAATTCAATGCATATTGTACACATTATAATTTTTGTTAAATAAACAAAATCACTGTTGGAATTAAAGCTGTATTACACTTTTATTGAAAAATCTTTTTCGCCTTATATCTACCTAGTTTGCTACCATAGTTTTTTTCCCCAAAATTAAAAGATAATTTGACTGCTAATTTCTAAAGGTTAGCAAGAGACTGTTTCAAAGTAGCCTCTCCAGCACAAACAAAACCTCAAAGTGAGTTTACCTCTGCTTGTTGTAATGTATCTTAGGTTGTAAAGTGCCCCTTTATGATGATAGGGTTGACTGTCATCATAGTATGAAGATGATGTCTCGGTGTAACTGGGCCTGTAGAAAATATTACAACAAACAGGGCAGGAAGTCACAGCATGCATGCATACTTCTGCTGAGAACATACATATTTTGTAGGTGGGAAACAGCACATCAAAATCACTCCTTACACTCCCCGACTATGACAACGGGTGGCCTCGTACACACGGGGGTCCCTTTGTGTGTCAGCGTATCTTTGCTTTTCTCGGTGGCTTCGTGATCTGTCGTCTCCATCAGGTGCTCTCCTGTCCTCGGGTCCACCTTCATCTCTCCTGTCTCGACTAGGGTAGTCTTTGTCTCTTGAGTGATGAAGCCGGCTTGATTCTGGCATTGCCTGAGAAACAAGGAGATTTCACAAATATGATGAGTTTAAAACCTGATGCACGTTCAAGGTGAATATAAAGTCCCCGGATACTAGAACCGACATGGCACATTGTTACATTGTTTGTTAACTGATGTGGGTGGTTGTGGTTTTAGTAGGCTAGAAACATTCTCAGTTTAATCATATTACTTTTATAAAAGCACTTCTGTAAAGTAAACGTTTCATTAGTCGCAAGATGGTCTCATTTCCTGAATCAAATCACCAAAATAAACTAGGTCACAAAAATCTCACACGTAGCCTAACTCAGTAATGAACCAGTTAATTAACCCAGAGCCTACCTTTTACTGAAATGAACGAAGTCAGCGGTGATTTGTCTGGGTTTCGCTCAGGGTTCTTGTGTTGTTGTGGATGTACACACCTGTGAAACCTGTCTGACTCTGACTCCGCCTCACAGCAGCGTCACAACGCCACACCATTATATGTAGCGCACGATTCGGTCTGTTCCAGTGTTGCCAGGTCCGTGGTTTTCCCGCGGAATTGGGCTACTTTAACACTGTTGCTGCAGGTTGTTTTTCATGTCCGCGGGTTGAAGCGACCCCAATAATGTGGTATTTAGCCCCTGTAATGCGAATTTTACCAGGGGAACCCAGCCAAAAAACGTGTATTTTACCCCGGAACGCGATTTGTACCGGTGGAACCCCCCAGAAACGCGATTGTGTTAATTTTAAGTATCAATTAAGCGGGTTTTGCTATGAAAATCTGCCAACCCTGGGGTCTCATTTATAACCTTTGCATAAGCACAAAAACAGCCCTGAAAGAGGCGTACGCCACTTCCTGCGCAAAAGGTGGAATTTACAAAAACAAACTTGACGGGAAAATTTGCGCACATGCATGCAAACTCTGACCCATGCGTACGCACTCTTTTTCCTTGAGTGAGAAAATTAATTAATTAATTAAATTAAAATCAAGTGAAAACAATGATTAAAATAATGATTTTAAGCTCTGTTTTCATGCCGATATATACATTTACATTTACATTAAATATTCCACTCTCATAAGGACTGAAATGACAAAGTCATTACGCAGAGCTTAAACCAAAATTATATGAATTTAGACATATTTGTAGTAAATGCGCTTGATCACTTTTCCTCTTTTATTGACAGCGAGGAGTGCTATAGGTGCACAATAATTGTTATGTTATGAGAAAATATTTTTTAGCGAGAACAATGATCAATGATGCGCACTTACTTCTGTCCATTGTCCAGCACTAATAGGTCCAATGATAATATCTTACTGTTAACCGCAGCTGCACAGAGGTGTTGATGTTGTGTGAAGTCATCTCTACAACATTATGAAAAGTACCGCTGTATTTGAAGGCTACAACTTGAAGAAAACGGTAAGATTTATACGTTTCCTTTTTAAAATACTTTGTCAGTGACACGCCGAGTCAGACAATTTTACACTGCAATAAATAGGCCTATCTGTTTCCACTCAAAATAGCTAAAAGATATTCACCTTATCAGCAAAACTGCATAAATTTAGTTTGATTTGAATTGTTTAAAACAATTGAAATAGGCTACTATTTGGCCAGTGTTAAAGAATGAGATCAACTCTATTCCAAAATATTTATCTGATAACCATTTTAAACATTTTTTTGTGTTTATTTTTGTTTTTATCTTGATATATTTAATCTAAAACATAACAAGGATATTGGATGATTTTTAGAAATAAAAATTTCATGTATGGCGCAAATGGCATTTATAGTCTGTATCTCACATTTCCTTAATGTCTTTTATCTTTGACTGTGTTAAACATGGTGTCACGTGGATGGAAATATGCATGGAAATGAAATTCAGATGACGTTATGCATATTAAAACTAGGCATTGTAAGCTCCATATATGGCTATTTCGGGGAGGAGACGGGGTGGAGATTCATGTACGCACAATCTTCCGCTGACTGAAAAAACAAACTTGACGGGAAAATTTGTGCAACTGCACGCAAACTCTGACCCATTCGTACGGACTTTTTTTCCTGGAGTGAGAAAATTAATGAAGTAAAAAACAATGATTTTAAGCTCTGTTTTCATGTCGATATATATACATTTACATTAAATATTCCACTCTCATATGGAGATAAGGACTGAAATTACATAAAGTCATTACGCAGAACTTATACCAAAATTATATGAATTTAGACATATTTGTAGTAAATGCGCTTGATCACTTTTCCTCTTTTATTGACAGCGAGGAGTGCTATAGGTGCACAATAATTGTTATGTTATGAGAAAATATTTTTTAGCGAGAACAATGATCAATGATGCGCACTTACTTCTGTCCATTATCCAGTTTGAATAGGTCCAATGATAATATCTTACTGTTAACCGCAGCTGCACAGAGGTGTTGATGTTGTGTGAAGTCATCTCTACAACATTATGAAAAGTACCGCTGTATTTGAAGGCTACAACTTGAAGAAAACGGTAAGATTTATACGTTTCCTTTTTAAAATACTTTGTCAGTGAGACAATTTTACACTGCAATAAAAAGGCCTGTCTGTTTCCACTCAAAATAGCTAAAAGATATTCACCTTATCAGCAAAACTGCATAAATTTAGTTTGATTTGAATTGTTTAAAACAATTGAAATAAGCTACTATTTGGCCAGTATTAAAGAATGGGATCAACTCTATTCTAAAATATTTATCTGATAACTATTTTAAACAGTTTTTGTTTTTATTTTTATCTATATTTATTCTAAAACATAACAAGGATATTGGATGATTTTTAGAAATAAAAATTAATGTATGGCACAAATGGCATTTATAGTCCGTATCTCATATTTCCTTAATGTCTTTTATCTTTGACGGTGTTAAACATGGTGTCACGTGGATGGGAATATGCATGGAAATGATATGCAGATGAGGTTATGCATAGTAAAACAAGGCGTTGTAAGCTCCATATATGGTGATTTCGGGGAGGAGACGGGGTGGAGATGCACGTACGCACAATCTTCGCCTGACTGGGATTTATAAAGGGATTTTGCCAGGTTCTGGCGTACGCATGGTTTTATAAATCTGAAAACTTTTGTGCGTATGCAGAATCTAGAGCGTCTTTCGTGCGTACGTACACTTTTAGGAAGAATTCCACGTAAAGTTTTATAAATAAGGCCCCTGGTCTGTTTGTCAAAAAGTAGTATACTTCAAGTTTATTTTAGCAAGTAGACTTAAGTAAAGTTCAAGTATATTTTTTAAGTATACTTTATGTAGTATGTATACAAATATCAGTGTACTAGTAGTATACTTGTAAGTGTACTATTTCAATACTCCTTGGGACTAAATTGGCCCACACATCAAAAGAACAGGGTATCTGCTTGTAAACAAAAACATTTTATTCTAGTTTCATGCATTCTTTTTTAAACACTTGAATGTGGATAAGTTTCATAAATAAAAAATAAAGAAATAAACAACAGTTTGAACAAAAGCTGAAAAAAGACTATGAATTGGATTCAGAATGATAATCAAAACGTAGATAGAGTCGATCAACACCCCAAAGCTTGACAGTTATTATTACCTCTTCATTGGTCGACATTTTATTCCATAACGTTACACAGTTTTGATGCTGTTTTATGTCTGATGATCGTGTTAGATTACATGTGGAATCATCTGTTGTTTCGGTTTCTTCTTCACTTGTGTTTTTTTGGAAATTCTGTACAGAATATGTGTACTAGCGCCCTCTACAGTATAACAATGAAAACACGGATTCTAGGAGCACAAGTATAGCTCAAATATATTTAGACTTTTTCTAAGTATAAGTCAAGTATACTTAAATGTCATTTTAAGTATATTTCTCAGAAGTACATAAAGCCCATTTCTGAGAAGTACATAAAAATTAGACAAAGTATACTTTCCTATTTTTAGTTTAAAAGAAGTATACTAATAGCACACTTGAATAAACTTATTTTTCGTAAGGGTTCTAAATAAACACGGACCATTTCGATAACATGGGGCGTTTTTGTAGTCTCCAACATAAATGTTAGGCCTAATTAATGGTGTAATTTACGAAAAGCAGCACGTGCTTGAAATACATGTCTTTTTGTGAGAAAAGTTAGTTTGTACAAGGAAATCAAGCACTCTTTGGTCCAAATCTTGTATTAATTATTTTAATTAATTTGTAAGGGTTATAAGAGAGGGTTCTATCGAATAGTTCATTTCAATGAACATTAAAAAAAACACACAATTTACCCGTTTGTTTAGTCATCACGCAATGGTGCCATTAATAGCCTACGTAATGTAAACATTGGGTCTGTGTTTATTAAGGACTTTCTCATTTTTTCCCTTAAAGATAAATTACCTTCGAGTTAGTTTCGAAGCCACTGTGTTATTTAAAACGGGAAGTTGTTATCAAGAACTACACTGTTGTCCAGTTCCTCAAGCAGGTGATCTTACATCCTTGTGGTAGTTGTAGTCCTTATTCAGAAAGTCGTTAGCAACATATTAACCACAGACCGTAATTTATTCATGAATCAAAAACAACCCATGGGACATTTCCGAGTAAACTCATGGCTCAAAATGATAATTATCTTGCAGGTTTTAAGACCACAAAAATTAAACTCCATTCATTCATTAACTTTTGTCATTTTACTGAGTGAAACCAGCAAGGACATTGACAGTAAAGACTCTTAAAGGGGTCATATGATGTTGCTAAAAAGAACATTATTTTGTGTATTTGGTGTAATGAAATGTGTTTATGCGGTTTAAGGTTCAAAAAACACATTATTTTCCACATACTGTACATTATTGTTTCTCCTCTATGCCCCGCCTTTCTGAAACTATCTAGTGCATTATGATTGGCTGAATACCTCAAGCGTGTGACAGAAATGTTACCATACTGTGATGTCCTGTCCGGCTGGAGCGACGAGACAAAAACATTAAAACCCATTATAAACGAGGCATTTGTTGCATCCAGTGGGGACATAATTACGGATTATAATGACTTAAGCCTCGTACACACCGGGACGATTATCGTGTGCGCTTATCGCCAACGTTTTTCAACGCATCTTTTGTGTTCATACCCAAGCGATTTTCGCTGGCGATGAGCCGAGTGAACGTGCAAATTCACTCCCTGACATTAGATGGCGCTCCATGAAAAACAGAAATACCCCAAAACACATCGAATCCTATTTGATCTGCAATTCCTCTCCATAACAACTCCATCTTATTGAGATTTTTGTAGTCGCTGTCGCGTTTGTCATAAAGCCCTTTGTGTTCAGACACCAATGAGACCAGCAGCTCTACATTCATCTTGCCTTGATGCATCTTCTTGGTCTACTTACTTCCTCTTCGTCGTTAGGTATCAGTGTGTGCTCGGCAGGACCGTTTTGTGCTTGAGCGACACCAAGTCATGTTTTATTGTAACTTCAGCAGCTCCAGACACGTGAACAAAAGCGGCAATCTCATTGGTCGGCCAGTTTTTAACGCGGCGCGTCAAGCCAAAAAACGAGCCCGAGGCATTTTTTTTTAAATGACGCTTTTACGCCTCGCGTTTTGTGCGTCGGTGTGCACACTCACATTGACGCCCTTTGTTTAGTCATGAGGCGTTAAACGTCGGCGATAATCACGCGCAATATTCGTCCCGTTGTGAACAATCCTTTATACTGTCTTTTTACGCATTGCATCGCGCTGCGTAAACATAAAGCCATGTCTGCATTTGTGATCGGAGAAATTACAAAAAACAAGATCTACTCTTCACTGCCCAAAACTCGCGTTTGAATCTTCAGTGGCAACGAAAAACACAGCGGCCTAGCGTGAGGGGAAGCCCCGGCTTAGCGTGCGCTGAGGCCGGGAACACAACGTCACACACGGCGGCCTAGAGTGAGCGGAGACCGGATTCGACGAAGGAGCGGCCGGCGGGCCATATGTGACGACGCCGGGCTGGACTCCGCTTCGTCCACGGTGAAAGCCGATCCGGCGATCCACAGCGCGAAGTTGATGTATTTCCTCAGTTTGCAACTTTACAGATCTTCTTTATGCACCAAGAGCTTGTAGCAAAGAGAAAGGAACAATTGAACTCGCATCATATGACCCCTTTAATAAAAACGCTTAGGGTAACCCAACGCAAGTTTGAATTTGCACGTCATTTTGGCGCGCCCAACCTCGACGCACGCACACGAGCTCGTTGAGAAGGGCGCGCGCGCGCGCGGGCGCGAGATAAAGATGGCGGCGACGGTGGGAGAAACGGCGTGACATGCTGGAGTAGCGGCACTAAACCCGAGTAAAACCACCGTATGACAGACCATAGCAAAATGGAAACCATGTCACAGTAGGTGTTTACCGGTAATACCAAGTACTACAAACTCACCTCCCCCCGAGACAACATTCATCCTGTGATTGTGGAGAAATCTCACCGCGAGCATGGCTTCGCACAGTAACCAGGTAGGAAAACGCCTCTGCCTCTTTTTACATCACGTTTTAGATCATAATGTCGTCCCGAGTGCACTTGGCTGGCGATATTCAGCTGTCAGGAGGCCGTGAGCGTGTGTTTGCGCCGAGCGTGTGTTTCTGTTGTGCGTTTCTGCTGCAGCGGCCTGGCCACGCGGGTGCGCTCCTTTAATAACGGTCATTAGCAGGCGAACGTTTAACTTCCGCGAGCTTTTGGCGACGTTTCTATCGGATATCCCGTGTCTACCGCGCTCCGCTGAGTACAGTAAGAAAGCATGAAGCGTTTCTGTGAGGCGTCTTTAGTTTAAGCGAGTTGAAATAAGTCGTGGAAGTCGTATCGTGCTAAGATAGGCCTGTTGATTGGGGGCGGTATCGCTTCCCGTCTTTAACCTCATTCAAACTCTTTCGTTTGAGTTTTTCGTTTGTTTATTGCGCACATGACATCCATTACATCTTCAATGACAGTTCGGCACTGTCAGAGTGTATAAGACCGGTTTTGAAGGCTGCTTGCTTTAAACGAGGCACCGTGTAGATGCTACATCATTGTAGCTCTGTTAGCCACATGCTGAACGATAACCGCTCAATAGTGCTTAACCTTAAAGCCTGCATTGTTTAATGTTCAAAATATGGCTGGCAAGTGTATATAAATCTTCAAGTTTGTCACTTTCATAAAGTTAAACCTAGGTCTGTCACGATAACAACTTTTTGTTGTGCGATATATTGCCCCAGAAATAATTGCGATAAGCGATATTATTGTCATTTTAAAGACCATTTTATGCCACTGAATATATAATCATAATGTAACAGCATAGGCCTACACACTTCCAAATGACAACAAACTTTTAATTCTTAAGAATATTTAGATCATGGAAATTAACTATCAGAATATTAGACACCTTAAAAACTTGAATAAATAGTAAAGAAACATTTTCTAACAAAAAGTGCAAAGTAACTTTTTGTGGCGGCGGTACAAAAAAAGAAAAATGCACAAAGAACTTGTATGGAGATTTTCCCTGACCTTCTTTTCTCTGTAAATGAAGGGTGCACACTATTGCTGAAACACACAATCACTACTTAGCAGTAGGGGTGTGCGATATATATCGTCTGCGATAATATCGTAATTGTTGTTTTAACGATGTGCGATTTGACATTATCGAGTATTTTGCAAAAACCATTCAAAACATCCCTACAGAGCGCACGCATGCATTACGTGAAGTCTAGACTAGTGCGTGTGCATTTAGAGGGCGTTCTTTAACTGCATGATTCAGTCTATTAAAATGCGTTTAGAATGATCACAAATTCAAGACATGATGGCAGAATTTTTGTTTTTTTTTGTATAATCATTTTTAAAATTTGAACTAGCACCTCATGACTACACCACGTTATGTACAAGAAGCTGCAAAAGACACAGGCGCAAGTGGAATGTACAAAACACGGTGACATTCATTTTTAAGTGAATATAATGGGCGATATATTGCGTCACCAAAAATTGAGGTCATGTACGTATATTGCGCAATAAGTCGATATATTGATTATTGCGACAGGCCTAGTTGAACCCAACCTTGTATTGGGTTGCCATATGGTTGAAATTGGGATAGTTTCTTAAATATGTGAAATTTAGTATTTCTTATCACTGGAAGATGATTGGCTGCTATTAAGTGCTGTAATAAGCAATCTAGATACATGAAGCATGAGGTCCTGTCAAAGTGTTAGTTAGCCAGGCTACTTGTCAGAAGAATATGGTTATTACTCTTAATTTTGGCATGTTTGAGTCATTTTTTTTTCACCTGGTTTATTTTTTAAAAGTAGTTTTATGTAATTCTTACAGTATTGTTAGGTTTATCATTCACATGTCATACTGTCACTGTCATGTTCATAGCAAAGTTATCTTAAGATGTGAATAGGCACTCGTGGTTGACCGATATATCGCCAAGGTCAATATATCAACCTATATTCATCTTTCTTTTTATTAAAAAAAAAAACTTTTGTTTTGACAACACTTAGAACATCAGATGCACTGGAGATCCTCTTATGCACTTCACTATCTTTGTTTACCAGTTCTTTCTTCTGAATTATTAGACCGAATTAAAGCAAACTGAGTGCGTACGTAAAAGTGTTGTAGTGTTTGCCTTTCTTTTATTAGTAATAGAAAGGTAAACACTATAGTAGTTACCCATATAATGTAAGCATTCAGCAAATACATATTAATATAATTTAAAGAAGTCTTTGAATACCTAATAAATATTTAATTCCTTGCAAACTGTAGTGAATCCCACAATTAGATCCTCTGAAGTCTGCATTTGTAGCCTGCATAAAAACACACGTGCATGATGGTCTGTCTGTGCGAATTTGATAGGAACAGGAGAGTTCGTCATATTCTTGTTACATTCACTATTTGCTGTATATAAAATTAGTGTTACCCTGTCTTTGTTGAAGAAAATATTGATTCCCAGTGTGCAAAGACGGTTTCTTTAATGGTGAAAAATACTATGATAGGATTACAGAATTAAAACTTGGCCTGAAAATCCTTTACCTGTCTGGTCATTTTTAACCAGGAACACCACAAGTGTAACAAGGTGGGATAAAAAAAATCTCCAAAAATAGAAAAATTATAAAAAAAAGTTGTAGTCCATTGTGGTAACACGAACTAGCATTTTCAGGGGAAACAATCTCACTGGATCAAAATGTTTGTAACACAACATGAGGTTTAAGTTGCTCAGGTATTAATCTAATAAATTTTTTTCATAGTAATTCATTTTTAAATTATAATTTAGTAAATATTTGAAATAACTTCATTGCAACTTATTTACTATTTTTAAATTAAATAGTGTGTTTAAACAGCTTTATATAGGCCATCGGCCACCCTGCTCTGAGATATTGGCATCGGCCTTCAGAAAAGCCATATCGGTTGAATGCACTGCTGCAGTATTTTTAGTCAGACTGGTTTACATTGACTAACTAACTGCTACGACTGCATACACAAACGTCAAACAGAAGTTGGGTTAACTGTGATTTAGAATAAATTCACAGCCTTGTTGGAATCCCACTTCGCGTAAACAATAGTTTCCGACTTACTCGAGTGGATGCTTGACATGCATGCTGCTCTGTACCCTCAGATTCCCTTGGCATTGGTCAGACTTTCAACCGTTACAAAGCTTTGTGAACTGATGTGTCTATTAACGGTGTGTGACAGTCTTTGCAAAACAATGTTTACAAGGATTAGGGCAGTGTTGGATTGAATATGTGAGATGAATTTGAAGACAAGTCTTGTAATGAAAGAAGCGCCATGAAAATGGAAGTTGGATGTATTGCAATTCTGGGTGGGGCAGTTTATGAAGTGCCAAGTTTAGAGGATATTCTTCAGTTGTAGCCTGTTATAAATAAAATAAAAAAATATTTGCAGGCAGCTGATGGGCACTCTCCAAGTATGATGACATATGCTTTAAAAGCTCAGTGAGCTGGCATGTGGGAAGATGGCACCACAAATGTAACAGTACAACAAGATTTATGGCTAGCAGCACAAAAGTAAAACTTTGTTCAGCTCATTCTAAATGTGTATATAGGTCCTCATTTAAATTTTGTATGATTGAAGATTTGTTGCTCTAAAGACGCATTAGGGCATACGTAGATATGTTGAACCAGTACTTGGTTGTACATCTGATTTGATTTGTGACGCTTGACCTGCATTGAATTGACATTCTCATTGTATTGCTGGTCTGTCAGGGCTCTACAATGCAACCATTTTAGTCACATTTGCGACTGAAAACTACTGCGTGCGACTGAAAAAATATTTAGGAGCACCAGTGCGACTGACCCAATCAGCATATTTGTGTTGAGCTCAGTGGAGCTTCAAAAGTCTCTACTTGCGTGTTTTTGCAGCGTTGAATAATGAATCACAGCCACATATATGTTGATTCCTTGAACACAATGTTAATCAGAATCCACTCACTGCTCCAAAGACCGGAGTTTTGTTCAGTGCTGAGTAGGGCTGCACGATAAATCGCATGCGATATTTAACGCGCAACTTATCAGTAAAGACGGTTCTGTAATCAGCGGTAAATCTCCATCACCTGCGGGCTTTCACATGGAGCAGCATTAACTAAGATGCGCATTAAATATCGCATGCGATTTATCGTGCAGCCCTTGTGCTGAGTTACACAAGCTCACGAATCCTCTCATTATAACAAAGTGTAGACACAATGTAAATAAGAGATTCATTGTGCAGTGTAGAGAGCTTCGTTGATTATAGTGGAACTTTGTGAGATTGCGATGAACTAAGGTGAGTGACAGCTTTTAATGATTAAAGGGATATTTCACCTTCAGTTGCTGGTCCCCATTGACTTCCATAGTATGGAAAAAAACACTATGCAAGTCAAAGGGGACCAGCAACTGAAGGTGAACTATCCCTTTAAGTGAGTTTGCAAATGTGATATTAAATAAATGCAACAGTTCAATAAACAAGAAGTTAATATTAAATGACATTTCCTGACTATAACACTATTGCCTGATTTTGCTCTATTGTTAATGAAAATAGTTTCAAACAAAAAGTCACTGCTGAAGTAGGGCTGTCGAAAAAATGTGAATTTTGAATATTCATCGAATATACATCAAAAACGTTGCATTTGAATTTTAGGTGTGTGTTAAGGAGGCAGCCTTATCAGTTGCGCACGAAATGTGATGACTATGTAAGTGTCGTTGCATTATAATGTTTTTGTTAGCCTATCCAGTTGAAGCCACTAGATGCGGCGCTGCTGCGTTAATTAAAAATATTGAGGGAAAAAGTGAACATCAATGTGGAGAAGATCTTGTTTACATCAAAACTGAAACCAAGCTGTTCACACAGAACACATATTTTGCGCATTTTCTAGAGGGACATCTATCACCATTGCACTCGCGTCTCGCACAAAGCAGACCTGTTTAGAAAGCTATGTAAAATTAATGCAAGTTTAACTTTGAAAAAAAACATATCGAGACTTTATGGCGTTTTTTCCCCCCCATCCCACTGCATCTCATGTTTTTAAATGAAAAATGTACTCTGTGTGGTTGGCTTTCCGCCCTTTGTATTAAACTATGCATACAGGATGCTGTTTTGTTTATAGTTGTTTAAGCAACTTAATTATAATTTATTTATAAACATTATTTTAAACATTATGCACTTTTTCCACAGATAGTCATTTTATCTTATGCTTTGAATTAACATACATTAGTAATATTTTGCTCAATGCGCCCTCTTGTGGCCTCAGAAGTAGGGATGGGTATCGTTGAGGTTTTAACGGTATTACTACTCTTATCGATACTGCTTATCGATTCGGTACTTTAACGGTATGCTTATCGGTACTTTTTGTTTTATATATATATATATCTATATATGACAAATTAAGAGCTGAATTAACATTGCTTTATATTCTGAAATGTAAAATAAACATTTAATGAAATGAATATAAAACATCAATTTGTAAATGCACCAGTGTGCAGGCATTTTTAGTGTTTTATACATAAGATACAGTAAGAACATGAACAAAGAAACAAAGTAAAACAAACTGACAAATACAATAAAACAAATATACAAATGAAATGAAATAAATAGTGCTGTCATTTTTCCATGAAGTTCTACTAACATTACTGTTCAGGTAAGTAATAGCCTACAAAAGAAATCTAAAAGTAATCAAATGTAAATGAACACTGCATAGTTTTCTGCGCCCGAAGCTCAAAGTGTGATTTGTTTGTCCGTTTTTGGAGCGCGTCGCGCGCACACATTTCAGCTGAGGAACAGCGTCTCTTGTGCGGATTGTGCTTTCAACGTTTTATCAAACATGTCCCGCAATTAGAAGAGAAGCCAAAAGCTTTTCTTCACCCTGACTGAAATTATGCATTTTAAATTCGAATATAATTCGAATTTTGATCTCATTTAAGTACAAAATGCGAATTTAGTTTTTCAGCCATTTTGACAGCCCTACTGCTGAGCTGAAAAATTTATCAAAATGTTATATTTAAAACATTGATCTCAACTTGAATTTATGAATTTAATTGCACTCATGCCACCTCTGAGCCTCATTACACGTCTGAAAATATACCCACAAGCCACTTGTGTTCTTCTGTGCCACCTCTGTAGTACAAATGAATTTGTTAATACTGAATTCATTTGACTGGTAACTTTATTCTTCTTGTTTTAGTCTACTTGTTGTTATTCTGTTGTTTTAATTAGAAATTTTGAAAAAGCTTATAACATTTTTTATATATTTTTGAATTTGACATAAGGATGACATACTTTTAATGACGTTAGAAAAATGGCATTACAAAGAAAAAAAATGCCCCTGTAAATCACGGAGTCAAATATCACCTCATATTGGGAAGGCTTTTTTTTTTTTTTTGATCGGAGGGTGCTACTGAATGTTTTGACTGTTCTCCTAAAAAGAAAAATTAAACATAGAGCCCCCTGTCTGAGCAATATGAAGGTCTCGCCATAGCATGCTAAGAAAAGCCATATCTGAAAGCATGTGGCAATGGTCGTTTATGGTCGATGGGAGAACTTATGCTGTTGTTGTTTTTTTTTTTAAGGGAAGGTCTGAAACCAGAAAATCCAGTGACGCGTCTGGTTTGTCCTTATCTGTGGGGGATTGACACATTTTACATAAAACCACATTCACAGCAGCTCTTGCTTTGTCTTCATAAATGTGGTTTATCAGTTTAACATACTGGAATAGAAGCACATTTAAAGTTTTCAAAACTATTAAATTAACGTGTTCCATATTAACGCATCATGTTGAAGTCAGCATAGAACAGAAGCCAGAAGTGATCGCCTTTTCTTTCCTATTGTGAGGTATATCTGATTTAAACTGCTTCTCAAACAAGTAATGTAGGCTTGGACTTGATTTTGTCTATCCAGTATTGATTGGATTGTTCTCGTTTGCTAATCACTGCAATCTCATGTGAGTGACAGGTTGCTGGAATGGTGGGATTTTTGTCCTGCCCTCGAACCGGTGCAAACATCATCAGAGAAGAGATGTTGTTTGGCAAGGTGAAGTGGAAATGTTTTTGATTAAAGGTTATGAGGGCATGTGAGTTTAAGTATGTGTGGATAAATCATTTATAATCTTTGCAGTATTCCATACACTAATAAGAATTGTCAATTTTGATTTCATGGTGACTTTTAACACTTCTTTAATTTGTTGCGTGAGCATCACCCATGGCTCTTTCTGATTCATGAAAGTATGTATGAGTGTGTTATCACCAGAGCATGTTGAAATAATGCAGATGGCTAATTTGTGGTAATCCCCAGTCCAAATGAACAGCGATGGGGAGCTTAGTGTGGTACGTGTGGCACGCCTGTGGAAGCGGGCAAAGAGACATTCTTTCTGTTGTGATTGTACTCGCCATCCAGAGGCCATTGGATTACAGCATGCTGTTTGTCCCTTGTGGTGCCGGTTCAGCAGTGTACGTCAGTGATGTGCAAACAGTTACATGTGCTTGAACTGCAGTTTCTCTTTTTTCTTGCTCTGCCTTTTCATGCAACTAGTTGTGAATGTGAAGGGGTATTATGTGCACGCTTGCAGAGCCTGTTGAGTTTTTCATCTCTGACACTTTCAGTTCCCCTAAAGACTGGCATGAACATGAAGTTACTGAAAAATAAGCTTTTTAAAACAATTGTATAGTTGCTTAATGGTCAGTGTAGTGATTAGTCTTAACTAAGTGCAAGAGACTTTCAGTTACGCTGTTAGTGCTTGTAGGATTAAGGTAATTATACCCTTCACAGAGAAAGCAGGTTATCTACAGTATGGTCCGACCATTATAGGACCAGATGCCATTTATTAAGACAAGTACTCACAAGACCGCTGTAGGCCTGCAACCAGTTACCAGCCTTGCTTAAGAAAACCTTTAGTAATAACAGTTACTTTAAAGGGCTTTCTTAACGGAACTCTAGGGCTTCAACTAACATCATTTTGATAATCATGTAATAGGGTTGATCATATTGATGGACTAAAAGAATTTTGATCAATTAATACTATGTTAAACGGTTTAAAAGTTGTATTTTTTTTTAAGAAAAATATTCTATACATATGTCAACTCACGGTGGCGTGACGATACGTGCAACCACACATGCCTATAGACATATTTCGTTGCGCAAGCACCTGCTCCACTTTCGATTAACTGAAATAGTAAAGGCAACACAATGGCAAAAGGCAATATTATTTAAGTGGTTATGAGCGAGTGAATCTGTGAGTGAATGTATTCAAATTCTGAATGGGTTATAGCCTAGAAAGCACGCAAAGAGTGCTCCCGCTTATAATAATTAAAAAGCTGTCACTCATCTCAGTTCTTCGTGATCTCACAAAGTTCTGTTATATTCAATGAAGCTCTACACTACTGCACTATTTATCTCTCATTTACATTGCGTGTACGTTTTGTTTGTTCTAATGAGAGGATTCGCGAGCGTGCACAACTCAGAAACACTGAACAAAACACTGGCCATTGCGTTCATGAAATCAACAGATATGTCAGTGATTGGCTTCAAGGCTCAACACTGCAGAAACCGTTTTTTTTCTGCAGCGTTGTGCTCCAGACTATGCCCCACAGCGCATAGACACAGACATGGACATTAATTTTTTTAAATATAAACTAGACAAGTTGTACACTGAGGTAGGCCTGCTATTTATTTTTGTCTGATGAAAAAACATTTGGTTCTTCAAAGCGCATAGAAGGATTCAGTGCGTGTTTTCGTTTTGTCATAATTTAAGTGAAAATTTTTTAGTGTAGGCCTATTTTTTTTAAAATTATTTTTATTTATATAATGTTATTCTGTTTTTCTTTGTTCTCAGAAGCACTGCAGGTGCGTGATAATACATGACTATGCATCCCTATCATGTAATAAGCCTGCACAGTATATGGTGAAACCAGTTATGAGGGAGGAAATTTTATACCGTTTAAAGGGGGGGAAATTATGAATAAAACTTAATACCGGGTTCACACGGCATGATTTTCAAAGTCATCAGATCGCTGCCCTTCTCACACTGCATGACTGTGTGTGGTGTATTGCCAAATATCAATATCATAACGAATATAGTTTCCAGGTTATGTTAGCTGTATTCTAACAATACCAATGAAGACAAAGTGTTACCGAATTTTGAAACTATCTTTTAGCCATATTTACTTGGTAAAATAGTTGGTTATTTGACTAATTAATCTAGATTTTTCTTTTTTTTTGTACTTCCTTGAAAGAATTGATGTGCCTGTCAACAAAACTTTTATTAACAAATTATCTTCCTTCAATGATGCTCTTCAGTCCAGTATCTTTTAAACATATTTTAAATTGTGCTGGTTTAAGTTCTCTTAGGAAATTATATTACTCAGCAAACATTTTAAAATAAATTAAGTTAAACCTCAATCCATTTTTTCAGTTTTTATCTAAAGTAAACTTTAAAAACCTTTATAGGTTTTTTAAATGGCTCTTTAATAGTATTTTAGGGCCATATAAAATGTTTTATTTTTCCCAATTTCCTTTTTTTCTGTACTGTTTTAAAGGTTAAATAAAATGTTAGTAATCGAAATGCATGTTTAATTCACTTAATTATGAAACCTGTACAGTTTAACAATTTAATAAGTTCAACAAATTACATTTTTAGGGCTCTATGAAATGCATTTTATTTTTTCTCATTCCACTTTATTTTTTTTTTACCAATTTTGTTTTCTTTTTTTTTCTGGGTTTCATTTTAGTCGTTTATTTGTATTTTAATAAACAAAAAGCATGTTTGTTTAATTGAATTCAACTTAATTTAAAACAACTTCATTTATTAAACTTTTAACAATAGAGTCCTATGAAATGTTTTCTGCCCCCCCCCCCCCCCCCCCCCCCCGC
>NW_015549609.1:1053129-1090149 GCF_001515605.1 Sinocyclocheilus anshuiensis
GAGTTTTGTATATTCATTTTTCTGGTAATCAAATGAAACCATAAAACTTTAATTTAATCAAGGGAAAATTAAACAAACCCTTTCATTTCTCGAAGTGCTGCACAACAGAAGTTTACTGTTAATTAAAACATGGATGGAAAAATTGTGTGATTATTCCTTGAAGCAGGTCTCCAAGACTAACATTTGAGGGCAGTGGCCCTGGGGGGTGGTGAAAGATAAATTAAGATAATCATAAAATTACTAGTTTTGCATTAATAAGTGCAGTTCCTAATAATATTTGTTGTTAATTAGTAGTTAATGTTTGTTTATTTCTTAGTAATGCACATTTGACAGTAAAGCATTGAGCTTGAGTTTGGAGGCATACAAAATTTACTTTTATTAACAACCATAACGTGCAAAATCTTAAGTTTTATATAGAAAATGAACATTCTACTTATTAAATATACTTATTAAATTATTAAATGTAGCATTATTCTTCTATAGTATTACACGGAACTGACAGACAACTTCAGTGATTATAAAAAGAACGCTCTTGATGTGTGATTGTCACAAATTGAAAAAAAGTGTTTTTCAAGGCACTTTGTGACTTTTCTTGTTTCATACACAAAGTGCAAAACTGACAAAATGTGATTTTTTTTTTTTAATTATATATTTTATAATTATAATTTTATAGGCTAATTTCAAAATATAAAGCAAAAGTAGAAATGAATAACTAATAAGCCAATAAGTGCTCCTTTGCTGCCATCTGGTTATAGTGATAATTTGATGTGTTTTTTTTTATTTTTTTATAAGTGTTTGTTTACCACAAAGTATATTTTGGTCATCCCATTAAAAATAACATTTAAACTGGATCATTTTTAGAGCTTTAAAGTGCTTGAAATAGTTGTGTGAAAAACCTGAAAGTCACTGAAAAGTGCTTGAATTTCTCTCTCAAAAGGATGTACAAACCCTAAAATGAATAATGTAACAACACCATAGTTAGCGTTGCTACTTCTGGTTTTCTGACATACGTCAGCACTGTTTGATCTGTTTATAACAGAGAATTCTGTGCAGAATTCAAATGCTTCTCACTGGATCTCGCAGCGCTGTGCAGTAACAGTGAAACACTGGTTCCGGAGTAAACCTGTTCTGAGCATGGACCAGTTTGCTTGCGCTGCGTTCAATTATTGGCGTGCTGTGCAGCTCAAACAAATTGCGCGGTTTTGTTACACTTTGGTCACTCCAGTGCGAGCGTTCACAAAATGTAGTCGCACCGGCAGAGAAAGTGGTCGCAGTCTGGAGCTCTTCCTTAGACATTAATATTTTATTCGTAGTAATAGTAGGCTATTACATGGATATGTAAATTCTTGTGTACAATAGGGCTGTCAAAATGGCTGAAAAACTAAATTCGAATTTTGTACTTATTATCAAAATTCGAATTATATTCAAATTTAAAATGCATAATTTCAGTTAGGGTGAAGAAAAGCTTTTGGCTTCTCTCCTGAGGCCACAAGAGGGCGCATCATTCAAAGCATAAGATAACATAACTATGCGAAAAAAGTGCATAATGTTTAAAATAATGTTAAATAATGTCAATAAAGTTGCTTAAACAACTATAAACAAAACAGCATCATGTATGTATGCATAGTTTAATACAAAGGGCGGAGTACATTTTTCATTTAAAAACATGAGATGCAGTGGGATGGGGAAAAACCCGCCATAAAGTCTCGATATATGTTTTTTCAAAGTTAAACTTGCATTAATTTTACATGGGTTTCTAAACATGCAGCTCTTTTGTGCGAGACACGAGTGCAACAGTAATAGATGTCCGTCTAGAAAATGCGTGAAATATGCATTCTGTGTGAACGGCTTGGTTTCGGTTTTGAATGTTACTGAATAAATTATTGTAAAAACATAATATAGAAAATGTAATATAAAATAATTACTACAATTTTAAGAAATTAAAATATTAAAATAATAATTATTATTCATAATGTTATTTATTTATTTGCTCCTTGATAAATAATGGATTTTTTTTATAGGCAGAGAGGTTTAAAAAAGTGTATTTAAAAAAATGCAGGTTCTCTAATTGTGTATCATTTCATATCTTCAGGTGGTGCCTTAGTTCCAGGTCTCCTGCCATGAGCTAAGCCCCCCCAGTGGCCTGTGGCAGGATGACTGCTGTGTACCCGGCTGGGGGGGGCTCCGTCGGGGTCTCAGAAGTGGCCACGGGTCCCCAGCGTTATGCCCGATGGAGCCGACAAGACAGCTCCGACATCTGTACGGACGACGAGGGGACCCAGCCACGCCGCCGTACCCCACTGGAGAAGCTCAATCTGGACATGTGCCAAGATGAGAAGATGGTGAGAGAGCTCACCGTGGGCCGCCGCATCGGCTTCTACAAGATACGTGGCGAGATCGGCTGTGGAAACTTTTCCCATGTCAAGCTGGGCATCCACGCTCTGACGAAAGGTACATGTCCGTTAAAAGACTCTGAACTGAATTCTGAGTAATTGGTACATATTCTTTGACTTTCTTGAGAGGTTTTCCTCACAAGGAGGATGCAGTATTGATAGATTTATTTTAGAGCAGCTCACTGACACTGTAGAATTTTGTGATCCGGGGATACTCCTATAGCTCACTGACACACTGTAAAGTGTCTGGAAATGCACATTTAGAAGCTTGTTTTGTAGTTGCATTGACCTTGAATAAGAATATCAAAAATAAAATAATATTGTGAAATATTCTTGCCATTTTAAAACAGCTCTCTATTTTAATACATTTTAAAATGTAATTTATTCCTGTGATGGCAAAGCTACATTTTTAAATAGTCACTTTAAATTATTTTTATGAAATTAAAAAAAAAGAAGAAAAAAAAAAGATTGACCCCAAACTTTTGACCAGTGTTGTAAACATAGTTTTATTAGGCTATGTTGAATCAGATATAAGTCTATTTGAATATAAAATGATAAAGTAAATGCTTAAATTCTAAAGTAGTTCATTTTTTGTACAATTAATGTTATAATTAATCATTATTATTCATTTACTTTCACTAAACATATTGAACATTTTACAAAATTGTATATATTACAGCTCACCGATTTAAAAGACATTTGGTCCAAAACAGGTAGTTATAGTTTATATAAAATATTAATATAAAATGTGTTTCAAATAACATTTTCCTTCCGAACTTATTGCTATGATATATTCCAGAATGCTGTTATATGACGTTTTAACCCATGTTTTAAAAAATAAAAAAGCCATTATGTATTATTAATACATACAATTATATTCAAATTTAAAATGCATAATTTCAGTTAGGGTGAAGAAAAGCTTTTGGCTTCTCTCCTGAGGCCACAAGAGGGCGCATCATTCAAAGCATAAGATAACATAACTATGCGAAAAAAGTGCATAATGTTTAAAATAATGTTAAATAATGTCAATAAAGTTGCTTAAACAACTATAAACAAAACAGCATCATGTATGTATGCATAGTTTAATACAAAGGGCGGAGTACATTTTTCATTTAAAAACATGAGATGCAGTGGGATGGGGAAAAACCCGCCATAAAGTCTCGATATATGTTTTTTCAAAGTTAAACTTGCATTAATTTTACATGGGTTTCTAAACATGCAGCTCTTTTGTGCGAGACACGAGTGCAACAGTAATAGATGTCCGTCTAGAAAATGCGTGAAATATGCGTTCTGTGTGAACGGCTTGGTTTCGGTTTTGATGTAAACAAGATCTTCTCCGCATTGATGTTCTTTTTTTCCGCTATATTTTTAATGAACAACGCAGCAGCGCCGCATCTAGTGGCTTCAACTGGATAGGCTAACAAAAACATTGTAATGCAACGACACTTACATCGTCATCGCATCTCATGCGCCGCTGATAAGGCTGCCTCCTTAACGCACACCTACAATTAAAATGCAACCTTTTTGCATTTGAATGTGGATTTATTTATTTTTATTTTTTTTAATTCGACGAATATTTGAAATTCGATTTTTTTTGACAGCTCTAGTGTACAATAGTAATATAGGTATTTCTTTCACAATTTCTTCAAGTTAAACCCAACTTTTTTTTTTGACATGTTGCCATGAAGACCATTAAGTTTCTGTGTATATGATATGATGATAGTCTTTCTCAAATTAAACTATGAAATGCTCATGAAGTGACTCTCAGAGAGATGAAGTTCCTGTCCTCATATAGTGTGTCGGCAGACACTGAAAACCATGCGTGTCATCCACACTTGAGTATGTGTGCAGTAGTCAAAACTGTGTGTCTGCGCAATTGCTTTAAGACATTGTCAGGTTAAAGTTCAAATGTATCTTGAGACCCCTACATTTTGATCAGTTCTGTTTTGCTGTCCAGCTGCTGCCCAGCTGATTTTATGTGAACGTACACTTAGAAATATGTGATCGGCCTAATCTAGCTTAAGATACACTAATCAAGTAGTCATTCATTTTTTAAGAATTTGTTTTTGCACATTCCTAGTTTTCCCGTTCTTCTGCTTCAGATGTGTCATGCATCATTTGAGATAAAATGGTCTAATGTCCCATGAGATAAAAATCTTTGTTCACTTGGAGCATTAAATTTGGCAACCTTTAAAATTACTGTCAAGGTATAATGTAATGTGTTTTCTCATATGACCAGTATCACACATCAGGAGAGAAGACTTGCTATTGCGAAAAGCTAGCATGACTAATATGCAATTGAAGCGGTGGGATTTGGAGGTCAGAAGACTGGCAGTAATCAGTGTCGATTACAGAGAGCATCTTGACCCATGGTAGCATGGGAAAATATATCGACGTGGTAAAATCCACATATTCCAACGCTTTTCACTTTCTGTTGTGCATGCATTGTACATAACACAGTTAATGAATAGGCCAGTGTTGGGGAGTAGCTAGCTACAAGTAGCGATGCTACTAGCGTAATTACATTTTTCGGTAGTGACGCTACTTTTAAAACCGTGAGCACGTTTTATGCACACCAGTAAGCTGATAACTCACAAATATCAGTTTATTAAAATAACCAGTTTTCTCCGTTTACATGCACATCAGTAACCTGACAACGCAAGTAAGCTGCGTTTACATGACTTCATTAATAAATCAGGTTATTTCCCTGTAGTGACGTCAAAATATAATCATTTGCATATCTGACTCAAAGTATTCCATACATTTTTCAGATGTGATGTTAAATTAAGCTTGCAACATGTCAGCGGGAAACTTACAGCTCATATATTATCCTCTCATGCAGTTATAAATGCAGCATTGTGACTGAACCACTTCTGCTGCACAAGATGAGAACACTTTTATCATTTTCTGAGTCATGAAAAAGTTTGCTTTTGTGATATTTCCTTTCTTTACTGCAAGACGTTTGCTTTGTCTAGAAGTGCTTAAATCTGCACTAACAATGCGTTCCTGTCACGTATCACACATGCACACTTCAGAAAGCCGACAGAAAGCGGGTTATTGCGTTTACATGCCGTGCGAAATCGGAGTAAGAGGCAAAAAACTACCTGTTGCGACCGGTTTATGCTTACGCCGTTTATGACCTTACGTCGATAAAAGAAAGTGGGTTAGCGCGTTAACATGACCATGTGCGTTTTCGGCTTAAGCATAATCGGAAATTTCCTCACCGTCACAACCCTATTGCCAGCAATCTACCTCGGAATATAAACATTTTAGAAACATTTGACGATAATGAGCTTTTAAAAAGGTATCGGCTTTGATTTGGAGGTTATCCCAACTCCAAATTTTTTATTATAATCCTTAATTTATAGCTGTTCTCGCACCGTTTGTTTTTCGTTTATGTTTGCATGTCTTACTATTAGCCATGATTATTCTACTCTGCTAATTAAAAGGCTGTTTATATGCATATTACCAAAATTTTATTAGTTGCAGAAAAAAATAAATTCCGCATGAAGTCGCGAAATCACGCAGTCCGTGATGGACAAATCGTTAACGGCTGGTCTATGTGGTAATATAGTACATCGGGCAGGACATTCATATGCTCACCTAACATTCATTGACCTCAAATATGGCTTATCTGAAATATGTATGTAGTAGCAACTTTACATGGCAGCTCAATCTAATGTTAGCCTAGAAAAAAGTGTGCAGTTCACGTGTTTGTGCGGAGAGTGAAAGCTGAACAGTGGCGCGCTTGGGCTACTGCATGACAGATGGAGGCGCCAGTGCGATCATTTGCTCTTAAAATACTTAGTCACTTTTGGTCATACAGATAAGAGTAATGCATCTTTTGTATCTGTAAAGACTCTACGTTTATTCGTGTGCACTCAGAATAACAATGAAACGTTGCGCTTTAGTAAAATAATGAAAGCAAACAGGATGTGCTTTCTGCCGTCTCGGACTCTGTGAACTTGAGCGCGTCACTTTGAAACTCTGTGTATTCTTGCCTTATTACAGACATGAAAAATATATCTATAGAGAGTGAAACTTTTAAATGAACCAATTCAAAAATAAATCAGGTTATTTCCCTGTAGTGACGTCAAAATATAATCATTTGCGTATCTGACTCCCGAGTATTCCATACATTTGTCAGTTGTGATGTTAAATTAAGCTTGCAACATATCAACTTGCAACATGTCGGGAAACTTACAGCTCGTATATTATCCTCTCATGCAGTTATAAATGCAGCATTGTGACTGAACCACTTCTGCTGCACAAGATGAGAACACTTTTATCATTTTCTGAGTCATGAAAAAGTTTGCTTTTGTGATATTTCCTTTCTTTACTGCAAGACGTTTGCTTTGTCTAGAAGTGCTTAAATCTGCACTAACAATGCGTTCCTGTCACGTATCACACATGCACACTTCAGAAAGCCGACAGAAAGCGGGTTATTGCGTTTACATGCCGTGCGAAATCGGAGTAAGAGGCAAAAAACTACCTGTTGCGACCGGTTTATGCTTACGCCCTAAAACTAGCTAAATCTGTGAAACGTTAGGAGTAGTGAAGAGGACTCCTAAATCAAAGCCACAAACTATCCCTAAATGGCCTCGGAACATAAACATTTTAGAAACATTTGACGATAATGAGCTTTTAAAAAGGTATCGGCTTTGATTTGGAGGTTATCCCAACTCCAAATTTTTTATTATAATCCTTAATTTATAGCTGTTCTCGCACCGTTTGTTTTTCGTTTATGTTTGCATGTCTTACTATTAGCCATGATTATTCTACTCTGCTAATTAAAAGGCTGTTTATATGCATATTACCAAAATTTTATTAGTTGCAGAAAAAAATAAATTCCGCATGAAGTCGCGAAATCACGCAGTCCGTGATGGACAAATCGTTAACGGCTGGTCTATGTGGTAATATAGGACATCGGGCAGGACATTCATATGCTCACCTAACATTCATTGACCTCAAATATGGCTTATCTGAAATATGTATGTAGTAGCAACTTTACATGGCAGCTCAATCTAATGTTAGCCTAGAAAAAAGTGTGCAGTTCACGTGTTTGTGCGGAGAGTGAAAGCTGAACAGTGGCGCGCTTGGGCTACTGCATGACAGATGGAGGCGCCAGTGCGATCATTTGCTCTTAAAATACTTAGTCACTTTTGGTCATACAGATAAGAGTAATGCATCTTTTGTATCTGTAAAGACTCTACGTTTATTCGTGTGCACTCAGAATAACAATGAAACGTTGCGCTTTAGTAAAATAATGAAAGCAAACAGGATGTGCTTTCTGCCGTCTCGGACTCTGTGAACTTGAGCGCGTCACTTTGAAACTCTGTGTATTCTTGCCTTATTACAGACATGAAAAATATATCTATAGAGAGTGAAACTTTTAAATGAACCAATTCAAATAGAAAACAAATATTCTCAGATTATGTAATCCGTATCATTAAACATGCATACAGGCGCATACTGCGGAGATGACGAGTCAGTGTCGCCGACTTCATCTCTTAAACCGAAAACAATAAAAGTGCGACTAATAGTCGACTAATGCTTAAAATGAACGACTACTAGTCGACCAGAAAAATCTTTAGTCGAGGGCAGCCCTAATGCATATTCACTAATTGTTTACGAGAAGCATATATATGAGGCTGACAATTAGCTGAATATATAGCCTACTTGTTTAATTAGTGACACTTGGCCTGCATTTTAAAATCTTTATTTGAATGTGGCAATTAACATTATTTTAAAACTTTTATTTTAATATGGCAACATAATATTGCGCTCTACAATATTTCTATGAATAAATCTGACAGAGATTATCAGCCAATCACTGTGTGCATAGTAAATATGCTGACATCATCCATAGCAACAAGGTCAACCCCACCCTTACTCTTAGCTTAAGACTTCTCTCTATTCCTTAGTAAAAGTTTCTCAGCAGCTTTGTGAATAGGTTTTAAGTGAAAACTCTTAGCTAAAAACTTTAACTGCTATTTAGGAGAACTCTTAGTGGTAAGATAAAATGTTTTGTGAATACGGGCCCAGATGTCTATTTTACAATGATGAACGGTCATAATTTAATCTGTCCTCCCACAGTTTTGTAATGAACACTAATCGAACAGAAAATAAAATCGCGATATAGTTGTCATTGAAATGGCTTGGAAAAGTGTTCCAATCAACCTGAATTCACCCTACTCTTTAAAATCATGATTGCATTACAGTATGTTGTTATAAACCCCAAATATTTTACTTCATTATATTTTACTTATAACTTCATTATAATTCTTCATTAATAATTTAGTTATTTGTAATGTTAATTGTAAAAAAAAAACCAAGTAATAAAAAATTTAAAGTACTTTCAGTGTAGCTAGCTACTTTTTGACAGTAACTTGTAGTTTAGCTAGCTACCTTTTCAGAAGGCTAGCTTGAATGTAGCTTAACTACTTTAATTTACGAGTAGCTTGTAGCTGGTCAAGTTACAGTTTCAGAGTAGCTTCCCCAACACTGGAATGGGTGCATATTTGATGTAGGGCTGTCGCGATTCGTTGATTCTATTCGACTATTCGCTTTTTAAAAATCCTCGACTTCATTTTGCCTGCGTCGACTAACCGGCAAAATACCGGAAGTGGCGCATTTCACGGACGAGAATCCATAAAACACATTAGACCGTTTTCCAAGGCCTCGTGATATATTAAACCCATTTAAAAATTATAATTAAGCATAACTGTGAATTCACAAACGCTACGATTTAATTAAATAATTATATGTGATGCAGTTATAGGCGTGTAGGTTACATACGTGCGTCACACAGTGGTTCCGTTCACAGTAAATGCTGTGTGGAGCGTCTCAAACTCCATCTCTGCATGTTGTTGTGAGTTTGGGTTTATTATAACGTTCATCTGGGAACACAACGTGCGCCATTTCATCAGGTTTGTAAGGTAAATCATTTATAAATCCACGCAAACACAGGAGAATACATCATTAGGCCTTTGTTGTAATGCGTACTGTTCTATTCACTGATCTATAATAGAGATTATATTATATTATTTTGTAATTATGTATAGATCAGTGGCTCTATTACATTATAATAAAGTATTTTAACAGTTTTATTCAATAAAACCATATGATTTCTTGCTTTTGATACTTTATTTGAACTAATTATTATTGCCTCATTGCTATTATATACCGTATGTATTTTAAGTAAATTTAAAGGCTATTGTTCACTTAGCCTACATCTATTTTTATTACCACAAAAATTATTAATTATAATATTTTATTATTAGTAGACCAGGACACGTGGACATGTTGTCATTCTTACACTATAATACTGAACTTTGATTTCAGTGATTTGGACTATGAGATGGACACTTGCTTCTTGCACTCTGTTGCACTTTACTTTTGCTTTAAAAAAGGATTTCATAGAAATTTGGGTTTCATTTGGAGTTTCACTACTGAAGTCCTCTGTTCATGCTGGAGATGTCGGTTTAAATCTGTTTACACATTTCTAAGAGTACTTTTTAATACTTAACATTTTTAATAATAATAACTTTTAATAATAAAATTTTAAAATTTGATTCTAGTGGACTCTAAACATTGCATTTATTTAATGTGAAAACCCAACTGTTGGGGTTAATAGAAACATTTTTTTTTTTCTCTTTGTTGTTGCACTCACAGCTGTAATGAACAGAAGCCCAGAACATGTGGATATATTGACATTAAGAACATGCTGACTTTCTCAGACTTTTGTAATTATTTTCTTTTTATTTAATTTTTATTAGGTTTGTTTACATTTTTACTCTTTTAATTTTACATTTCGTCAATGGCTTGTTTACATTTATACTTTTTTATGGTACACTACTGAATGGCAGAGTTGCAAGTTTAATACAATGTTCTTTAAAATAGTTGATTTTTTGTGTGGGAAATTAATCGTTCAGATTATTCGATAATTTAGTCGATAGATTAATCGAAATAAAAATAGTCATTAGTGGCAGCCCTAATTTGATGCATCCTTCAATATCATTAAACATCTCTGACTTGTTCTGTTGTAAACTACATTTTCAATTCATCTGGAGTATTTGTTTAGTCTGAGGAATTAAAGTCAGATCACAGGTTCTGGCATGTCAGCACACTAAAAACTATCGATGTAAAAATCTTCACAATATATTCAGTAATGTTTAAATGTCTATGCTCAAACAATGTTACACATTGGCCAAAGTGAGTGCTTGAAGGGTCTCTTTTTGCCATTGCTTTGCCCTGTAAAGTGGGACATGAGGGAGCCATATTGCCATGCTGCATGACTCATCAGTTTCCAACTTGCTCTTTTACTTTCACCAGACCTGATGTTGCAATCATGCAGTAATGATGGCTGCCACGTCCTCACATACCCTCATACACAGTGCTTTGTGTTTTAATAAATTCAGTAGGTATAGAAAAGTATCACTCCCCTTTAAAATAATCACATTTTGTTGCTTTGCAGCCTGAAATGAAGACCGACACAGTTTTGGTTTATCCATCTGTATTTACTTAGTGCAACTTATAACATCCTAGTGAAAGATATAACAGCAACATTAGGGATACACGATATTATCGGAACGTTATCGGAATCGGCCGATAATGGCTTAAAATGCAAATATCGGTATTGGCCCGATATGAAAAATTATGCTTTTTGCCTTGCCGATAAGACGAATAACTCCCATGTGCTCGGGGTGTGACGGCGATAAGATCACATCAGCAGTGTGGTCATTCTTGAATCAAACTTTTGCCTGAATGGTGGTGATTAGATTTATTATTTTGGATCGCCGCATTTAATCTGAGAGAGGAAGTACAGAATGACGTGTCCAGTGTGCGATAGTCAACAGTCACAAGTGTGTGCAGTGGCAGCAGCAATAACAGCCTCCCCTGGGTCCTAATACCCATTCAGTAAGGTATTTTATTTATTTGCTGTTGAAAGTAAAATACACAAATAACATTAAGATTGTGTTTCTGATTAAATAAAGCAGTAATTGATGTCATAAAATTAAGAGTTTTGATTTAAAGGTCAGAAGCTGTAGCTTACATTAATAAAAAATTACAAACAATGACACTTGTAAATAAAATAATTTTATACAGATTTATTCATTTGTATAATGTTTTTTTTTTTCAAACGGATTATGAAAATCAAATACAATTTTCAGAATTGTTACAACTCTTTTGCTTTAGACCATCTACAAATGTTAAATCTTCAAATAAAATTTGAAGGTTACCACTGCATCTGTCTGGAAAAAAATGTAGTAATTGATTTTATAGTTGATTTATGGTTATTTTCAGCTTTCAGTGTACTATCATTATAAAAGAGCTTCATTATTGTTTGAAGATTCTGAGGCAGATGAGACTAAAATTGAATTATTTTAGGGCTGCAACAACTAATCGATAATGAAAATAATCGACAACAAATGTCATTATTGATTAGTCATCTCTGCCCACGGTGCACAGAAAACTTCTGCCAGTCATATCAAATTATAGCAGTGAATAACGCATTGCTATGGATTTTAAATGCATCTAAAAATAGTGGATGAAACGGTGTGAGCTGCTGCCGGAAAGATGCGTGATCCAAGCTGCCCAAAACCTGAGAATGCTTTATTTTAAACTTCAAGCTAATGCATTCGTATAATGTTTAACACTGCTTGTCCTGTAAGGCACTTTGACAGATGTGTGTGCTGTTTAATGTGAGATATGTTTCCTCAGCGCATGAACTGCATTTTATGTTAATATACTTTTCTGTAAATGTTACATATTCATGTGAATGATTCTATTTTGCATGAAGACTTCACTGAACGAGTGCCGGTGCATACATGTGCGTCAAACAGACAGAACGCAGTAAAGAGGGAGAAAATTCTTATTCAGCGCAATATTAATTTTGCTGATATATGTTATTGGACGTTAAATTTAGGTTAAAAAGTCAACATGTAATTGAAGTATTTTATGATAGTAACTGTATAGGGATAACAGAGTGTGATTGAATATAAATGTAAGAAGTGTCTTACATTTACTGAATAAAGAATTGATAGTAATAGGTTACTGTGTTCAGAGTGAATGTGTGTGTTCCTGCAGAACATTCCTCTTATCTGTTAACACGGAGTTAGTGTTTTTCTTTACTATCTTCATCATTATTTCAATTTTTAATATAGGGAATTAAACTGTTCTTTGTCCATTTGTCTGTTTAAACTGTCCATTTAAACTGTGCTTTACAACTCTTTGCCATATAATGTATAGCATAGAGATGTATTCACCATACAGTATATTTTCATAGCATTCAGTTGACACGTTTGTTTGAAGGACAGCATTGAGCAGGATGTGGAATAATGTGTTTTGTCAAGCGGGAAAAAAAAAAATAAATAAAATCAAACAAAAATCAATAATCGGGTAACTAATCGATTATCAAAATAATTGTTAGTTGCAGTCCTAAATTATTTGGCCTCAACATCAAATGATGTGTCTTGTGAAAATCCAATATAGCTCATCCAAATAACAGCATTCCTACAGTAAAGCATGGAGGAGGTAATATCCTGTTATGGGGGTGTTTCTCTGCAGCAGGGACTGTGGAGCACTTTTCAGGATAGAAGGAAATATGGACGGGGCAAAATACTGTCAAATTCTTGAGGAAAATCTGCTGCCCTCTGCCAGAAAGTTGTCAATGGTAAGAAGGTTTACCTTCCAACATGACAATGAACCAAAGCACACAGCAAAACTGACCACACAGTGGTTGAAGGAGAAAAAGGTGAATGTTCTTGCATGGCCTAGTCAGAGCCCAGACTTAAACCCCATTGAAAATCTGTGGAATGACTTGAAGACTGCAGTCCACAAACGTTCACCATTAAATTTAACTGAACTTGAGCAGTTCTGCAAAGAACAGTGGACAACTATTGCAAAGGCTAGATGTGCAAAGTTAGTAGAGAGACAAATCCCAACAGACTAAAGGCTGTAATTAAAGCAAAAGGTGGTTCAACAAAATACTGACACAAGGGGGTGATCCTTTTTCCTTTTTTTGTGATTGGCTGAATACCTCAAGCGTGTGACGGAAATGTTACGCCCCTTACCATACTGTGATGCCGTCTCCCGGCCGGAGCGACGACACAAAAACATTCAAACCCATTATAAACGAGGCATTTGTTGCATCCAGTGGGGACATAATTACGGATTATAATGACTTATACTGTCTTTTTACGCGTTGTGTTGCATCGCGCTGCGTAAACATAAAACCATATCGCATTTGTGATCGGAGAAACGACAAACAACAAGCGCTACTCTACACTGCTCAAAACTTGCATTTGAATCATCAGTGGCAAATTCTTTAAATATGAAAACTTATTTGCAGTCTGTGAGTCAGAACAGCCGGCATTGTAGTCTACTCTACCAGGATCAGGAAACATTCCTCCATAAAATGCGCTGCACACATCTGAATATTTGGATTGAACTGTTCTGGAACAGTGTTGTAAAGCTTTCACAACGAAACACACAGCGTCACACACGGCGGGCTATAGTGAGCGGCGGCGGGCTTGAGTGAGGAACGGCCGGCGGGCTTGTGGTAGGGATGCAGCGATTAACCGGTTTCACAATTAACCGCGCTTTAAAACGTCACTGTTAATTAATCGTAAAGGCTCCGCTATACAGAGTGTTTCTGTTGCACAGAACGGAACCGTTGCAACTTGCGCAAAATGAAAACAAGTTACGCTAGAGGTGCACCATCTTAAAATGCTGTGCTTATCAGAGACACGGAGGCTACTACACACACTAGATTAACTATGACAGAGGAACCAAACAGCGATCCTTTATTTCCACCAGAGAAATGCCTGAAGTCGATAGTGTGGGACCATTTTGGGTACACCAAGAATGACCAGGGTGTCATTTAAATATTGCCGTAAAAACTGCTGCTAAAGAGCGGATACACGGCTTGAAACTATTTTAATGCATGACGTGAAGGCAAGGCTGACGTGAAGCTACAGCTCGTTAGCTCAGTATTCTGCCCACTTCAGATCAGACAGATGAAATAGTGTGGTAAGATCACATTTATTTGAGTTAATTAATTGTAACATTTAGCTACTTGAATTAATTATTCGACCGAGACAGAGAAGTGTGTGTGTGAACCTGTGTCAGTGCGTCTCTCTAAAAACATGCGAGTTTAGTTACTTAAACAGTGATTTTACCCTCTCCTTGCTGATGAATATGTAGCAATTCAGTATCTAAGCTATTTTATTAATAAAAGTCACGGGGCAGGGTTCACAACAAGTTTGTGTCCTCCTGAATGTTTGAATGTGCGCGCAGCGCGATCTCTGATTTCACAAACCAAAATAATAGACATGATTTTCTCAGGCCAGATGTAAAATCATATGAATTATTATAAAAATTATTAAAATGAATATGTATGGATGACAGTTGATTACAATGATAGTTCAGTTTATTCCCCTCATTATTAATAGTTTCCCCTGTGGGATAAATAAAGTTAATAGTCCTATATCAATAATACTTATTAACATTGTTATGAGCAGAGGTCACCTTTTTAATTCCAATTGGAGAGATTTTTTTGTCTTTATTATTATTATTTTGTGCTGTATTATTGGTTACTGTGTTATTTCTGATTCTAAAGGCAGCCATAAATAACACTTTATTATCTAAAGAGTGTCCATGTGATTTTATGCATTAATAATTTTTGTGAAATGAATAAATGCATAATCGTGAAATCGTAATTATTTCTCAGACAATAATCGTACCAACAAAATCTATAATCCTTGCATCCCTAGCTTGTGGCAACCACATGTGACGACCCCGGGCTGGACTCCGCTTCGTCCACGGTGAAAGCCGATCCGGCGTGACTTAACTTTTATAAAGAATATCTCTTTGGATTTGATCTTTATGCACCAACAGCTTGTAACACTCCAAAGAGAAAGGAAAAATTGAAATCGCATCATATGACCCCTTTAATTATTTTATGACATGTTGGTGTTAGATCTTTCACTTGGATGTTATAAGCTGCACTGAGTAAATACAGCTGGATAAAACAAAAACTGTGTCCGTCTTCATTTCAGGCTGCAAAGCAACAAAAAGTGATTATTTTAAAGGGGGTTGATTCTTTTGTATACACACTGTAAGTGGGCTGAATTTAATAATGCACTCATTGTGGTTCTGACTCTGATGCCAAAAAGACCACCTCAGTATTACAGCATGCCATAATGTTAGTAAAGGATTGTGTTTGCAATTATCAAAGTTAAAATCAATACCAATCATTGTCACCTAACATTATGTACTTCTGTTTGATTTTATTTTTATTTTTTTCCACAGTACATCTTTGGGGAGTTCAGCCCAGATGAGTTCAATCAGTTCTTTGTGACTCCCCGCTGTTATGTCGAGGTAAAATATTCACACACGTGAATGCATCTTGAAGGCACATGAAATGTTATGCTGTCCTAAGCCGTTTTTAACCTTTAGAGAAGTAATTACATTTACTTTATTGTTGTTTGTAATTGCCATTATTCTTCTAAATGTAATATAATTCTGTATTACCATAAGGATATTGTGGTGAGGTGGAGCTTGTTTTTGTGAGTTTAATTTATGTAAAATAACTTTGTATTTTGTATTTTCCACTTTTCCCTACTCGTGTGCAGCAGTTTAGCACAAAATGAAAATCTTCTACCCTAGTCAGTGTTTAATTTATACATTTGTTTCATTGCAAATTTAAATGGCAAATTTCAATGTAAAATTAAATGTGCAAATGTTGAATCATCTGAAGTTGAATTTGACACTACACTTTTAATGCCAGTTAATAATAATAATAATGGTACATATACGTTTACTTTAAATCTTGCTCCAATTTGTTACACAAGGTATGGGAAATGTAACTTCAAATATAGATACATTGCTGTCTTGCATGTTACATTGCCAATGTTATGCTACCATACTCTCCATCCACCTTTTTCCTTCCTTTTCGTCTGTACAAAAAAAGTCATTGTTGTTTAGCACACTGCATCCTCTGTCTGTTTTAATTGCGAATTAAATTCCGGCCTTGCACTCCAAAGTACGCTATAAAAATTGTACCAGTGTTTAGTTCAGATAACATGCATTTAAATTTGTAGGTTAGAAAGGTATGTTTGTGTACATGTACTTTTATTGATTCATGTGTTTTAATCTCATGCAAATTTCTTATCAGCTTCCCCCATTCAATGATAAAGTCTCCTGTGTCAGCCATTCCTCAGGTAAGATCAAAGCCTCACTTGAATGTTGCTACAAGTATTGATTCAGAAGTAAATATATGAGTTATAAATTACGAAATACTTAACAACAATTACTCCCACATGAGCACACACAATGGTTTTCGTGTATTATGCATTGACCATAGCTCACATCTTCACACATGGAAAACAAAATTCATAATATTCATTTGTCCTATTCACATCCTAATCCTTAATTGGTAGAATGGTCCTCATTCATCACGGAGTTGAATATAAACCTCCTTAGGCTATATGCCAATCTCTGTAGTTCTAATAATCTTTCCCGAGACAGTATCATATTGCCCTCTCAGGTAGTTGTGACCTTCACCCTCATCTGTATCAATTATTTAGGAGGTTACTGCACTCCTGCTGTGCCTTACATAACGGAATCATTGAGACGGCAGGTTTGCGGTGAGTTTTCGGTCCACTACACAGTGCCTTATTCTTCTGTTTATGTTGCAGAACTCAACACTCAGGTCTTAAACATTGACAGCTTTCTAAACCTTCCCCTTTTTCAACCTTTAAACCCTTACTTCTCATTTTTGCCTGTCCATTTAATCTTTGGAGCTTTGCATGCCTAGGTGCTGGCGTCTCTGTGGCGCATATATGCATCTACCTGCAGTGCTTGGAGTTGGCGGGAGACTTTTGACATTTTTATTTTTATTACTTTTCTGGAAATTCTCTCCCAAAACCCATAACATCTCAAGAGTGGACTAAGAATGTGACTTCATGGACCGTCTTTCAGGACCTCTAACTTCACCTGAAAACGTGGCAGTCTTGACAGTCCACAACCTGCTTATGAGTTCGTCCTTCATGCTTTCCTAAAATAAAACCTCTAAAATGAATACTAACAGAGGATGTGGTCTTATCTATTCATTTATCCACTGCTTGGGAACTTCTTCCCATGATGACTTCTGGTTGCTTTGATTTCGCTGATTACTGGCTACTTTTAAGACTCAAAGTCTTACAGTAATTGTGACTTGCATTCACTAACACCGTTTCATTCACTATCCTTCACTGCTTAGTCTGCACAGTTCAGTACCACAGTCACTTCTTTTGTATCCTATCAGATTTGTTGTATTTGATTAATAACTACATGATTTGTTGTGAATACAACTTAGTTCATATTTTTAGCCTTTAGTATAACTTATTGAATAATCAAGTTAAGATTTGGAACTGGAAACTTGTCTAATTTAAAATTGAGAACTTCCCTGTGAAAATTCCAGTTTTGTTGTGCCTTTTTACATGTATGTCAATCTAACCGAGATGTTTTGATCTATAGGAGACGACTACCAGCATATCGAGTTTGGCGTGGATGAGGTAATGAATGCGAAGCCTGTGGCAGTGAAAGACTCACTGTACAAAGTCTCCAGCACTCTAAATCCTCAGGCCCCTGAGTTCATCTTAGGCTGCCAACCATCTCAGAAGGCCCTTCCAACAGCCACGCCAGTCGCTGATATCCCAGATGGCGCCGACTTCGACTCCCTATGCTGCAGCAACTCCGAGACCTCAGTCCTGGGCGGCCACCAGGCCTGCTCGGACATGGATGGGGTTTCGGGCGGCTTGGGGCAACGGAAGAAAAAGAAAAAACGGCCGCCGGGATACTACAATTACCTGGAGGGTTCCAACAGCAACAGCACCGGTGTGGCCACAGATGGAGTGGGGGCCTCAGGCCTGGTTAACGGACATGCTCCAAATGCTCCACTCCTGGGTTTAGAGGACATGGTAGGGGAAGTGCTAGCTGGGGCTGAACTCATCCCCCCAAATTCTGGAACATCCAGCACATCCACACTCCAAACCGCCCCTCTTTCCCATCAGAGGACATGTGAAAGCCCTGACAATTTGACATTGGACTTGACGAGCGGAGCTGCCTCTTTGTCAGACAGAAACGGTGCAGCTTCTTTGTCTACTTCATCTTCGTCCTCTCAGAGCAGCGGGGTGGCACAGAGTGCCAGGACTGCAGAGCAACATGCAGAACCCCCAGCTCTAGAGAGTCCAGTACTCCTGGGTAACGGAGGGCACAGCTCCTCTCCTCCATCTCCTCTTCCCCCTGCTGCTGCTGTGGCCACCCTCACAACCACAATTCCTGCTACTACTGATGAGAGGGAGGCCGAGGGCTCGGGTGAGGCTAACGGGCTGCCAGAGACTGCCTCGGCTGTCGGAGCCGCAGACGGACTCCAAGACCCAACTGAAATGGACGAGGTGCAGTCAGCTTCCTCTGTAACCCCTCTCTCCTTTGACTCTGAAGTTCAGCTGGTAGTCTCGCCCGTTCCCACTGCAGCTGTGGCCAACCCCCCAAAATCCTGGGCCAGCCTCTTCCACAACTCCAAGCCTCTGCCTGGAGGTCCTCAGGCTTACGTTGAGGTGAAGAGTACGCCTACTGTCGTCGCGCTCACTCCGTCTGCCTCCGAATTGCCTGAAAAGGCCAATGAGGTGTGCGAGGGCCCTATCCCTGTGTCTGACGACCCTATGGCCCCAAAATTGGCAGGTAAAATGTGACATGAATATGTTAATGGTTTTAAGTCCAGACCGCAAAGAATGTTGTATTGCATGCAACATGTCTATTAACTGGTTGTGCTCCGTAGTCATATCGTCCTATCGCCAGCCTGTGAGATTGCCAATACATTTTAATTATTTACTTTGTTTCATTGTCAGAGAGTGAACCAATTCCAGGGTAAGGCTAAAAGCAGCCTAATGTTAGTGTAATATATTAACTAGGGCGGCACGATTAATTGAATGTGATTGTCATGCGCACCTTGTCAGTAAAGCCGGTTCTGTAATCAGTAGTAAATCTCCATCACGTGCTTTCAGATGGAGCAGCATTTACTACACAGAGCCATAGTTCACTGACAAGCTACGCAAAATCGTGTTCATAATCGCAGACGATATAATCGTGCGATAATGAAAATGAAGAAATCGTTCTGCGATTATGAAAGCTGTTTGCGTATACTTTATTATAATAAACATTATTATAAGATAAACTCAGATAAACCATATATTGTCGTAGTCGTGTGTTTATTAGTCAGAAGATTGAACTGCTTTCATTGATTCGACCTGTTTATTCAACAACTGCTATAGGGATTTCCTGATTTCTTCTGTGTGGCGTATTTGGAGTTTCCGCACGAGAGCGCCCTCTGGCCTTCGGATGAAGATTTACTGCTGATCACAGAACCGTGCTTCACTGAAAGATACGCATGACAATCGCAGCTTTTGCCTAATCGCCTTTGCGATTTAATTTCGATTAATCGTGCAGCCCTACTATTAACCACACATTATATCTTTTTAGTCAAGTAGCATATGGATGTTATGTCATAAAATATTTTTAATATGACTGAATTTGCATTTAACATAATTTAATAAAAACATTCTAAGTTACTAATAAATATAATACTTACATTTCCACAGTTATTCAAACAGCAGCTACAGAAAACGAGCAAGGAACATTTACATTATCAAAGAATATCAATGACTTCAATCTAGCACGAGTTTATGCACTTTTAAAAAAACACTCCTGTTATAATTAGTGAAGCTATCTAAACTGTATGATGAATAAATCTCTTATACTTACATCGTACGTACATCTGCACTTTGTTGTTTATGATGAGAGAATTTGCGCGAGAGCAGAATTCAGTCAGCGAGCACGCACACTCAACAAATCTCTGTTTCAGCCATGACTCTTCTGAACTCCTCTGGCCATTGCATTCATAAGCTCAACAGGATTGTGTGTTATTGGTTATAACGCTTGACACTAAAAACGTGTATAAAGAAATATGATGGAACAAATAAACCCTAATATTAATTAGATATAAAAATACTAGCCTGATAATTCTAATAATAATAATAATCGTCTTGATATCGTCAAATGCATCAGCCACAGGCGATATCTCTTGACTATCATCGATACATGATACTATTGTCTATCAGCACAACCATAAAGCAAATGCTTGCTTACTCGTTTGCTTACAGGGATAGTTCACCCAAAAATGAAAATGTCATCATTTACTCGCCCTCATATTGCTTCAGATCTATGAAACTTTCGTTCTTCATAACAAAAATGAATATATCTTTAATAAATTCTGATAGGTTTCTGTCCCTTTATTGAAAGTCTATTCCACTAAAACTTTAATGCTTCAGAAAGTTTGTAAAGACATATTAAAAATAATCTATATGATGAACAGATTTAATTTAGGCTTTTATTCTCCAAGTTTGGTCAATGCAAATTCATGGAGCAAATAAAATATTGTAAACAGAAGCTCAACAATACTTACAATGAGGTTTGTTCTCGTGTCATACAAGCACGTTTAAGCCTAGTTGATGTGTTGATGTATGTGCTTTGATCAATCAATTTATATTGATCTAAATTCTGTTCCTTTTATAAAGCGATCATGTCTTCAGAAGACTTGGAATAACCGCTTTATTCATATGGATTACATTTACTGTGACTTGATTAACGTTTGGACGTGTCAAAATTTTGGGTGAGCAGACTTTCAATGGAGGGATAAAGATCTCTTAGATTTCATTAAAAACATCTTTATTTCTGTTTTGAAGTTAAGGATTCTTATGGGTTTGGAGCAAAATGAGGGTGAATAATTGATGAGTTTAAATTTTTGGGGTGAACTATTCCTTTTGTTTTTTTTGTTTTTTTTTCAATGTTTCACATGGTTGACATGATCAAGGCCGCAGCATATTTTGATAAACCTTGGTTTAGGTAGAAATGTCCTAGTTATTAACAAGCTAACGTTTGTTTGCTGACATTTTAGATTATTTAGAATTTAAATGTTCAGTGTTGATCTGTTAAAATGGAATCAACTCTTTAAAGAAATTTCTGAAAAGTTCACTCTCCTTGCATCAAACCATGTGCTATTTATTTCTGTCTTTAAAAAAAATCTTCAAGCTGCTCTTTTGCCTACAATGACTATTTATAGTGACCGTCTGTCGAGGTCCAAAAATGACAAAAACACAATGAAAGTGGTACATTCATCTTGTACTGTATTCCACGTGAATTTGGACATTACTACTGTCTTCACATACTGTTTATTTTATATATTTTTTTCTTCTACTATATAGTAGGGAAGTATGTACTTTTGGATGCAGCCAGTGATCTCTTGCTATATAGAAGAAAGCGGAGTAAATGTTCCTTAGATTTCCCTTTTGTATTTCAGAAAAGCAAAAAATGTGAGGTTGGAATGACATGAAGATGAGTAAATAATGACAGAAAGTTCATATATGTTGAAACTATTCCTTTTGACTCAGTGATTCATGTTTCTGTCCACAAGATGGCGGCAGCAGCAGCATGTTTTGCTGATTTGCTGGCTGCACCCATAAGCCCCCTCTGTAGCTCCTAAACACTCCAGACAGGCTATTAGGACCTCTTTGCTCACAGTTCTTTTAAAAAACACATTTTCTCATCCTGTTGCTCAAATTAATCATGACATGTCTCAGGGAAAGGCCCACCCAGGTGCTGTTTACTCATCATATTGCTAACATCAATGCTCAGAATGAGAATTCATGGGAATCCCAGTCTGTCTCCATCTGAAGTACAAAAAGCAGGGTGGTTTTTCATCCAGAGCCTGACTGCTGATTGGCTACAATGGCTACTGCTCATTTTAAAACTGTCCTCCCGATTTCTTGATTTTGGAACCAATCACAAACTCTCCACTGCTTTAAATCCTTCTTTGGGTTCCCCCTGCTGTTCCTCAAATATGAGAAATCTTGCGCAAGAAAACGGTGATAATTTCAAAATCTCAGACTTGTAAAACGACTACCTGGTGTATTGTGTAGACTTGTTGTATTATGATTGGACACATTCTACTGATCTCAGCATTGGCTTATGTGCCACTCGAACATTCTAGACTCTTCTCCTGGGTAAATGCATGTTCTGTTGCATAACAGGAAGAGCGTCTGCTTGATTGATGGCATTTATGTGACTATTTCAGATGTGTTTTTCTTCAAGGCTGCTAATGGAGATGGGATTTATAATCTTGTGAATCTGTTTTTTATTATACATATATACTTGAGCAAAAAATGGTGGTTGTGAAACAAGTGTCTTTCCATCAGCATTCCTTTTGTCACTCGCTAATCTCTTTTGATGTAAGACACTTGGACAGGCACTAAGTGGAGAGGAATGGCAGCTCTTGTCCTGACCATTGGCTGCCCTCATATGTTAGTTTTAGTTTTCAGAGTAAATCTATAAAAAAAAAAGTGCCATTATGCATTTTGTTTGGCTTTCAGATTGCATTTCTACTCTAGCTGCTGGTTTTAGTTAATAATGAATGTGATCTGGCCTGGTTGAAATCTGTCTAGCCACAGACACCCAAAACTACAAGCTTAAATGACCTTTGCTGTTTGTTAACTATGGTAACTTTGAAATCAACATGAAATCAAAATTGACCCCATTTCCTTTTGTCCTTTTTATTATTATTATTTAATTAATTGTGTAGTTCATCATTATTATAAATCAGATTACTTTTCTGATGTCACTCGTGTGACAGGCTATTGGCCAACGTTAAACAATAGGCAAATAGCTAGTACACTTTAAACCATCCAATCGATTCCCAATTGATGTTTCAGTTTCAGTATTTGTCGCAAGTAAAATAGGTTGTATTTTGAGCATCCCCATCAGCTTGACAGAGTAACATTAACATTTTTTCTGCTCAGGGGAAGATAGTGATTTGACATGCATAGCAAAACTGAAAAATACACTTTAATTCTATTCAAATGTTGATAAATTCAGATTTCCACGTTACCATGGGAGCTGTACCATTATTTCAGTCTCCCTTCCTAGGCGTGGTACAAAATTCTCCTCAATTTTGCCACAGTTAGCTTCATGTGCACCAGTCACATGATGCAAGGTTAGATTGATGGACATTGCATAATTTTCCACTCCACTGGCAAGTGATGGTTTACGATGATTTACTAATTTGTCCAGACTTGTCTTTAGACTGTATCTAGTTAAATATTTTTCTATTAAAAAACAATCTCATGTAAATGCTCCCCAAAGAAACGCTTACAATCTGGTGAACTTGTGCAAGGCTTCCTAAAGACAAACAACCCCCCTATTACTTCATCTTACAAATATTGCACATCCCTAGTATTTCATCCACAAACATGATTCATTTTTCTTTCCATCTGTTAGAATTAATCGAGAATATGAAGTTGATACACAAACCGGTGTCTTTGCAGCCAAGAGGACTGATTAACAAGGGAAACTGGTGCTATATCAATGCTGTATCCTTCTTCCAGTCTTAATGATCTTGTTTAAACTCAACAATACTGATTTGATCAAGCCTGTCTTGTCCTGTTTATTTATCCTTCCTTGACACTGAGCTTTAGACCCTGCAGGCCCTGATTGCATGTCCCCCCATGTATCATCTGATGAAGTCTATTCCCCTTTTCACTGAGACTCAGAGACCCTGCACATCCACACCCATGATGGATAACTTGTAAGTTTCAGGCTACTTTGCTGCCCTAATTAAGTAATTATTTCTGTTATTATACAATGTGTTGTGGCCTGGATCTGGAATAAGTTATAACTTGATATCCATTCCGTGCATTTACCAGCTTAAAATGCCTAAACTACATTCAAAATTAGAAAGAGGCACAAGTGTGATTGATTTTAAACTTAGGTCTTATCTATAATGCAAGATTATATGTCATATGCCACCACATAATTCTTTTTAGACCAGAACTACCAAACATCCACAGCATACATTAGTTTCAAACTTAATTGAACTGGAAATTCTCCATTCAGAAGTGAGCCTTGATTTTAACTGGAGTGAAATATGAAGGGAAGCATCTGTTTGTACACTGATACCAGATGTATCATTCATAATAAATGAACAGTCTTATCTTTTAGTTTGCTTACAAGTTTCAAATTAAGATGGAAATGTTAAATATGAAATATGTGGACCTGACTGTAGCTGAACTACTCTGATTGACTTCAATTAATCAACATAGGTTTGTGCAAATCACAGCAAATTCCTGTCCCAAAAAATAAAAAAATACATTTCTGGGACCAAATCCACTTTTTAGTGCTGTCTGCTTACCACTTACTATAAAATTACTATTAAAAGATTGGTGAACTGCTGTTAAAGAAGAGAAGAAATAGCCTGTCTGCTGCTTCGTGCCATTTACTGCATGCAGTGAAATGAGAGGATAGCCTTTTTTATTCATTTTTAATAAATTGACCATAATCTTATGTCTTGTAGTGTTCGGCTTGTGAATGAGTTCAGCAATATGCCTGTCCCTTCCAAGGCTAAACAGCAAGGTAAAGTCTTTCCAGAGTTGATTAAAAAAAAATATTTTTATTCCACTTTCTGTATTTGTTACATTATCCTTTTTTCTTTTTTAGCTGCTGGAGAGAAGATAATGAAAGACCTTAGAGTGGGTGCTCCTTTTGAACCCACATATATCTATAAACTCACCCTCATCAAATCAAGCCTTTCTGAGAAGGTAAGCATTATGAAAACTGGGCTGATTTTAATAAAGTGTGGGTTTTGCTTCGGTCATGTTTTTTGAGGGTGTCCAGTGGTACACATTTTGAATGTCTCCTTTATCTTAAAGGGGTCATATGATGCGATTTCAATTTTTCCTTTCTCTTTGAAGTGTTACAAGCTCTTGGTGCATAAAGAAGATCTGTAAAGTTGCAAAGACTAAAGTCTCAAATCCAAAGAGATATTCTTTATTAAAGTTAAGTCAACCACGCCTACCTAAAACGCCTCGTTCTAACACGCCCCCACATGTCTACGTCACGATGTGGGAAGATTTGCATAACGCCGCCCAAATGTTCACGCAAAGAAAGAAGGCGTAACTTTTATTCTCGCTGTAGTATTGTTGCCGCTGGACGAAGTGGAGTCCAGCCCGGCGTCGTCACATGTGGTTGCTGCAAGCCCGCCGCCGCTCACTCTAGCCGCTGGCCTCTGCTCACTCTTGCCCGCTGTGTTTCGTTGTGAAAGCAAAACTTAGTTTGGCCTTCCAAAAGAGGACACGACTAGAAATCAGTGGTTAAGTTGTATTTACAACACTGTTCCAGAAGTATGTGGAAAATGTTTTTTTTTACCTTAAACCGCATAAACGCATTTCATTACACCAAATACACAAAATAATGTTATTTTTAGCAACATCATATGACCCCTTTAAGAAAAATTAAACTACTATAAATCTAGTTCATGTAATTTTTGTTAGTAATTACCACCAACAATTTACTAGTGTCTATAATTATAGACACTCGTGCTTGGCACATCCAAGGACAAGACCTTCCTGTTCCATATCTTTTTGTATCTGTCTGCACATTCACTAATGTTGAGGAATGTGTGTCCTCAGATGAACAAGATCAATGCTGTAAGATAAAGACCTCAGTTAATGAGCTGAATCTTTAGATACACAGTCTTCCGGATGTGGAAGAACAAGAGTGTACCTGAGAAATACTACTTTTGCGGACAGTATATAGAGGATGGACGGCATCAGGGCATGTCCGAATTGGACATACATTTTCCCTTCCCGCCTATGATTTCCCACAATCATGTGTGCCATTTGGCAGTTGATTTGAAAGAACTTTATTCAAAGTTATTGAAATTTATTCTTGATCCAGTTTTACTAAGAAATATGCATTGCAGTCATTGGATTAAAATATAACTTGGTTCTCATTAGTCTTTAGGCTTTATGGTGCCTTGGAAGCCACTAATTTCTGAAAATAGTACTTACATTCAAAAATTTGGTCATTGTCTGACTGGTAACTGGTTTTGTTTGGAACAAAGTCAAAGAGTGTGGCATGAGTAAGGTTTGGCACTGTTAGCATGTGTTAATGATTTCTGTCTTTCTCAGGGGCGCCAGGAGGATGCGGAGGAGTACCTTGGTTTCATTTTAAATGGACTGCATGAGGAAATGCTGGCACTGAAGAAGCTTATCTCTCCACAGGAAGAGAGTACGTTCCCTTCTGATTTCTGCATTAATTGCAGGAGAAATCAGGCTCTTTACTGGTGTCCTGCCCACTCTAAATTTATTGTCTTTTTCCATCTCTGAACAGAAGCCCCCACACCAAATGGGCCCGAGTCTCAGCCTGGAGTGGAGGTAGACCCTGCTGAGAAGGAGGAAGGCAGTGATGATGAATGGGAACAGGTCGGGCCCAGAAACAAAACCTCCATCACCCGGCAGGCAGATTTTATCCACACTCCCATCACCGACATATTTGGTGGCCACATCAGGTAGGCCTTGAGCACATTTTCACGTCAGCTATTGTCAAGCTGGTACTCTGTGTATCCATAGTTGTAAAAGCTCCTATATTCTATTCTACACAACCTCAAAAGCTCTATCTGGTCTTAAAAAAAGGCTTGAGAACCACTGCTGCAGAGTTGTAATCCTCATAACAGTGGCTTTATGAGGCACCTGAACTTTTCGACACATCAAATCTCAGAGGTAGACAGATATGCAGCACTTCTACAAGAAAAATAAACTTGTGGAAAAGAAAAGCCATTGCACCATTGGGTTTGGCCTTTTCATTGGCACATACTGCAGAGTGTGGTATGAAACAGGAGCTCAGTGAGTGTGGTGCCATCTTCAGCCCATCTTGCTGTCCTGAAGCTCCTCCAAGCTGTGTGGCTGCAGCCATTACAAACAATTCACTACAGAATAACAAGCCCTGTGGCTCACCACCACCGGCCAGCTAATTTAGGTGGCTGCAGAAATGCAGACGCCTGAACGTGTGGGGGCGTCAAGGCTTAAAGGTGCTGTATGTAGGATTGACACCGAGTGGTTGAACCTAGGTGTTGCAGTCCAAATTCAAAATATTGGAGAGGGTTTTTTTCATCCGGTCCCCCCTCCTCAGACTTGACGCACACGCAGGTTGCCAGATTGACGACACGAACAACCATCTCTCAAACGCATCTACAATATTTATTCTGCTTTTATTATACTGTTTTTGATCATAAAGTTTTTTGGATGGATGTCGAGGCTTTTTAGGATGGGCAGAAAGTTGTATTTCCCACTCTGACCCCTTTCGTTTGCCAGCTTCCATGACTGAAATGAAATGCGCTGTGTTTCCCGCCAACTGGCATCCCGGGGTGCTGAAATACAATTGGGTAAACTGGCAGTGGGCGGGTTTCACAAACCAAAACGGAGACCGACATTCCGGCCCGGAACGCACATTTTCAAAGGAAAATAACTGACTGTAGCATTGTTTTTCAGATAAACAAATATGTTAACTTGGCATGTTTCTTAAATATCTGCAAACATTTTATGGTATTTTTATGCTTTAGTAAAGTAAAAAACTTACATACAGCACCTTTAAAGGGATAGTTCACCCAAAAATGAAAATGTGATGTTTATCTGCTTACCCCCCAGGGCATCCAAGATGTAGGTGACTTTGTTTCTTCAGTAGAACACATTTGATGATTTTTAAGTCCAACCGTTGGAGTCTATCTGTCTTATAATGCATGGCAATGGTAACAAAATCTATGAGTGTAAAAAAAAACATGCACAGACAAATCCAAATTAAACCCTGCGGCTCGTGACGACACATTGCTCCAAAGAGAAAGGAAAAATTGAAAATTTACTTTAATTTCTTTAATATTGTTTAGTTGGACCTTTTATCTTGTTCTTGTAACAGGGAGTAGTGGTTTACTATTTTATTCTTTTTCTAAATCTTTTTTTTTTTTCTTTCTTTTAAATAGATCTGTGGTATACCAGCAGAGCTCAAAAGAGTCAGCCACCTTGCAGCCCTTCTTCACGCTGCAGCTGGACATCCAATCAGAGAAGATCCACACAGTCCAAGAGGCCCTGGAGGTACTGGTGGCGCGGGAGTCCGTTCAGGGCTACACCACTAAGAGCAAACAGGAGGTGTGTGAATCATTATCAGTAAACATCATCTACCCACAAATGTGTCTGTTAGGTTTTCTGTGAGCTGTTGACGGGCTCCCTTTACCCTGCATTGATGTTTCCCCTTGAAACCTGAGATTGATTTTAATACCATTACTGCTAAATTTGTAGCTGTCTACTTGTGTTAGAATTGTGTTTTATAAATGTATTAAACAATGTGAAACTTGTCCCCTCATTTGTGATGTGCAGTTGCTCAAATATTTGCTCATGGTGCCAGAGCTCAGGACTGGTACTCAAGAATAGGAAATAAACCTACAAATGGCTAATTATCAACTCTTCATATTTAGATGGAATAGGAGAAAGTTTTAATGTTGATGCTGATTAAGTTGAAACCTGTGGCTGATTTCCTATCATCTTTTTCTGCTTTAGATTGAGATCAGCCGGAGAGTGACTCTTGAGGAGCTTCCTCCAGTGCTGGTGCTTCACCTTAAGAGATTTGTTTTTGAGAAGACCGGTGGATGTCAAAAACTGGTCAAGAATATTGATTACCCTGTCGACCTGGAGATCAGTAAAGGTGCTTATTTCATTTTTATTTCTTCACTGAAGCTATTTTGCTGATATCACATTGATTTTAGCAGGTTTCACCAACTACTCAGTTAGATTGCATGATTTCAGGTGTGCTTGTTCTTTACTAGGTGACATCAAGAGAAAAAATTCCTGTTTTCAGCCAACTGCATCTCACTGTCACTGCATGCCATTTTATTTTGATAGTAACCTCTAACTACTAAATATTTTGAATAATGCAAAAGTAAAACCTTTATAAAGAATGTTATAAGCTAACCGTGCCATTCACATCTGAGATGGTCGCATTACTTCGTAGTCTCTATCTTCCACACACATTTTCCTCATTCTGTGCACATGCACTGTGCAGGTCCAGTCTCTATTCTTTCACACAGTTTTACTTGAGAAATCTCTCTATTTTAATGGATTGTTCCAAGATGATACGCCATTACTTTGAAAATCTGGAGAGTGTGGTTGTGTTTATGAGCAAAACTCTACATGTGCTCTCAATAGACCTATCGGTAAGCCCTGCCCCCCTTAGTTACTGTTGTGAACTCGGACAAACAAACGGAGTTGCTAACTGTCTTACAATGACAGCTGCTGTCAGTGTGAAAACCTTGTCCCTATATCTTTTTGATCAATTTTGGACATAGAAGGACCACCATTCAAGTGGGACTTAAATATGCCATGGAGGGATATATAAAATATTTTAAAATAAATATTGTGGGTATTAATTTGGAAGTGAGGGTTTACAGATCACAGTGCAAGTGGAAGAAGCCTCATGTTATGTTCGTCACGATCGCAGATAACAACATCACGGATCAACACCGTTCATGTATCGCAGAGTACAATTAAATTAATTTACATTTAACCAGTTTTATATGAAGAGACCGTGAAATGTAGACCTTCGTTTGTGTTTTTGCCCTACACTGTACAAGATGCGAGAGCAGTCCGCAATTTAGGTTTGTATGGACTCACTAACTTTAACGTTAGCTAGTTTTAGCCAGAGATACCTTGCTAAAGCACAAGATGACATTAATAGCTAGTTTTAGCCAGAGATACCTTGCTAAAGCACAAGGTGACATTAACGTTCTGTTTGAGCAGATGAAAATTGTAACTTAATGAGAGTATGACAACCAGAAAACAAACGTTTTTATCTTCATTGGGATTGGGGGTGAATGCTTTGGGACATTTTGCTCTGTTTTGTTTGGGTTTAGGAAATAGAATAAAATAAATTCCATTGCCTATCCTCTCAAGATACCTGAAATAAGTGCTACAAGTACCCTAGGCACATCGTTTTTCCATTTTTGAAGCATACACTCCATAAAAACGATGCAAGCTTCGGATCTTCCAATATTTCTCTATGGCGCTGAGACCTACAGATGTCCGAGTTCCGCTCCCTGTGCAATTGATACTCGACTGCCATTGGCTCATCTACGTTCGAGGGGAGGGGCTTACCATTAGGTCAATTCTGCTACCCACGTAGAGACCTGGGCCCGTATTAAAGCTTCTAAGGCTCCTCTCAGAGAGCTCCTAATTTAGCTTAAAACGTTCTAAGTTGGAATCTTAGCTTAAGAGTGATTCAGGACCAATCTGAGAGCAACTCTGAGCGGAGAAAAGACAAAAACTTTCATCTTAGTGAGGAGGCGGGGCTGACCCCATTACTAGGTATGACGCATTTTTTTCAAGATTGTGATTGGTTGCAACTCTTTGCACTAAGAATTTTCATGAATACGGACCCAGGTTCCCCACTAAATATGAAAAATAAAAAAATAAAAATAAAGGAGCGCTAATGAGGGAGCAGCATAAAGACATCTCTGTGAATAACTTCCTGCTGATGAATGTAGGTTAGAACTCCATTTGGGAACCATAAACGCCAGTCTGCATGTTAATTTATCTGGACTCTATTCAGAACAACTAATCTGCGTTCAATTTAAGTTTTCTAAATGTACTGAGTGTTTTCTCTCTTTCTTTTTGTGTGATGCTGGTTCTCAGAACTATCAAATGGATCATCCTAATAGTTTAAGTTGGCCAGCTGTAAAACTGCTGCTGTATATTAAAATGATTCATCATGATTTTCAGATCTCTTGTCACCGGGGGTGCGGGGCAAAACTCTGAAAGGCCAAAGAACCTACAGGCTCTTTGCAGGTATGTTTGTTTTGTTTTATTCCTTTGTTATGCTGCAACCACACATTTAAGTCTACTCTTTATGGTGCAGTTGTGCATTGAGCCCTAAATTCTAAGCTGTCTGTCAATAACAACTAAAAATCAGTAACAGCTGTGTTTTGGTCCATTCTGTAAAGCAATGAGATGATGTTACTGGTACAGTATGACAACGGCGTCGCTGGTGCTTTAGTAATCTGGATGTTAACATGCATTTCAATGACACTAAGGATCTTTTCGCTATCTGTTTTCAGATCTGTGATAGCTAAGAGTTTAAAAAAATGTAGTTCATCTGATAGAGTCACAGGCATAACTACATTTAAGGAAATAGGGGAAAGACAAGCAGGCTGGTTTGCTATGAGCTTCTGTACACATTGATGATACTTAAAAATGGCCCTCAGCTACACGGTGTGGCACAACATCCCCTGGCCAGTGATTTGTCATTTGGATCTTAAACCCCCTTTAGATACTAATCCTGTTTATATTAGCTTACCTGACAGGCCTATGTGCAAATTCTTTTATTACGGCTTCCAGCAAACTGTCATCAAGACGTGCACCACCATCCTTCCAGCACCTTCCTGTTGCTGACTAGTTAGGCCTTGTCTTTCTCTTCTCTGCCCCCACACACGACTCCATGGCCTTCCCTTACGGGAGATGTTCTCCTTTTTCCCCACCTCCAGGAGTGAATTGTAGATTATTTTCCTTTCTGAGGGGAAAAAGTGGCTCCATGCTTGTCGGGTAGCCCTGTCCAGCAACCCCTAGCAACAGTTGCCATATCAATAAATTTCCCTGAAGCCTCTTTTCTGACTGTTTTCCCATGTTTGAGCATCTGGTAAGTTCGGAAAATAGAGAAATTATCGTCTCTAAATTTTTAATTTAATCGCCTGTGATATAGCATACACGATTTTTCACCTTTCCTTACTGTAAACGTTACTAACAGCCAAGAGTTTACTGCAGTAAATGTTGAACGTGTTCTATCAAGTCTGTATTCTGCCAATTTTCTTGTGCGATTGATGTTAGAGCACCATTAATTATGTAGGGCTTGTTGTAGTTTGTACTTTTGGAGAAGAGGTTTAGAAATCAATCTAAAGGTTTTTTAAGGTATTGTAGCCTGTGAAGCATGTACAGATTTTTAACATGCACTCCAGGAGCCCAAAGTTACATATTTATGTAAAAACGCATGTTTTTAGGAAAGCATCAAATCTCCTGATAATGTGCAGGGGTTGTGCAATAAATGGTAATTTCATCTGTCAAGGTTTTGAATGTGGAATGGTGATTCGAGATTCCCAACAACTGTGCTTAAAGTTGCTGGTATAACCAATGAATCACTGTACAATATATTACAATTATTTTTGCTATAATTACTATGTAGTTAATGCCCTTTTTTTTTAATGCTGTACAAATGAAATGCTTTTAATCAAATTTTCTCTATTTGGGACTCTGTAGATGAAAAACAGATGGTTCATAAGTCTTGCATAATGTGAAGCTGTTTTGCATTGATGCCAAACTTGAGTCAAAAACAACAGTCAAACACAAGGGGGAAAAAAGTCAGAAATGTGACTAATCCAGTCTGGATTCATTATTAAAAAAGCAACATATGCACACCTGTGACCGCATGAGTTGAATTGTGTAATGCTAGAGGTTGTGACATCTTTTAGCTACTGTAAACTGCTAAACTCCACAAACTTCTGCCGCCTAATGAGTTGTTTTGGACATCTGGCACTGTATTTTTACGTAGCTGCACAAAAATATCTACCACGCTATAGGAGTGACGGCAAAATCTATTGGTTGATACGATTTGCTGGAAATTTGAGTAGAAATTAGTTTTATTTTTTTTTTACATGTTGAATTCTTTGTTTTTTCCCTCAGTCGTCTATCACCATGGGAACAGTGCCACGGGTGGCCACTACACTACAGATGTCTTCCACATCGGTCTGAACGGCTGGCTGCGCATTGATGACCAGGCGGTGAAGATCATCAATCAGCATCAGGTGGTGAAGCAGACTGCAGAGCGCACTGCCTACCTGCTGTACTACCGTCGTGTGGACCTGCTGTAGAAACCATACTCGTACACAAACAAACACACACAGATGTACATTCAAACACGTTTACATGCAGTCTCTCTCTCTCTCTCTCTCTCTCTCTCTCTCTCTCACCCGTGTGAGTTACTAGTGCATTGCTGTCCGATCGGGCCGTTTCTGTGTGAATAAAGCCACCGGCATTATCCGCCGGAGTGGAGCTTTTTCTGTAATAGTGTTTTCCCCCTTTGCACACGGCCTCGTGTGGGTCTGGAGAAGCTGAGGGGAGAAATGTTAGCACTGCAGAACGCTCCAGTTCGGAGAGACAGACCTGAATCACTGCAAACGTCCACAGCCTCATGTTGACTGGCCAGAGAGGATCCCGGCTGAAAGAACTCAAACCAGTTAAGGCTGATGGACTGCTGGAGAAAATCTTTTTTTTTTTTTTTCTCTTCTTTTTTTGTTTAATCTACTTTTTTAAATGGCATAGGAAAAAATATGTAGTGTTTTGCCTTTTAGCAAGAAGAGATGTCAGCCTCATTTGCCCCCTTTGCACACGGCCTCGTGTGGGTCTGGAGAAGCTGAGGGGAGAAATGTTAGCACTGCAGAACGCTCCAGTTCGGAGAGACAGACCTGAATCACTGCAAACGTCCACAGCCTCATGTTGACTGGCCAGAGAGGATCCCGGCTGAAAGAACTCAAACCAGTTAAGGCTGATGGACTGCTGGAGAAAATCTTTTTTTTTTTTTTCTCTTCTTTTTTTGTTTAATCTACTTTTTTAAATGGCATAGGAAAAAATATGTAGTGTTTTGCCTTTTAGCAAGAAGAGATGTCAGCCTAATTTGCAGCAGTTAAGTGGAGCCTGTTAAATTCTTGACTAGAGCATCAAAGTGTCCCAACACCAGCAAGCTACCAAAATTTGTATAGATTTCAATGTAGGAGTTTGTCGACTCCACAAGCAAGACACGTCAACTCCACCACCACAACCTCTTCTCTCCCCCATTTCTCTCTCAATCCTGATGCTTCAGATCTAGATTACACTTGAGTCATGGGAAAAACAAAGATAGCGGGTTGGAGAAAGGGTGCTGCAGTGTGCTGAAATGGTAAAAAGCAAAACGAAAAAAAACTAAAATGGGCTTCTTGGCTTGAGAGAGCTTCAGTGTGATGTTTGGGTGTAGGATTAGAATGACTATCTTACAATTTTAATGCGCTTTAGGATATAAATGATTACAAAAGCTTTGTGCACGTAAAAAAAAACAAAAAACGGTTGATTAAAAAAGGCAGATGCGTCGTTTGCGCATTTCTTGCAGATATTTAAGTTTTAAAAGTATTAAATGCAAAAATCTGAATCTTGGCGGCCGTCACCTTAATCCGCTCCCTGGGGGGGGTTGTGCTTGTTCTTTAGGCTTTTTGTGTACTTTCATGCTGGCGAGATACCAGAGATGTCCCAAGACTCCATCATGAACATTGACTCGTGTTTATTTTATTTTTTTGTTCCCTCTCGCCATCTTTCATTAGTTCTGTTCGGTCTTTTCCTGTATCATATCAGTAAAGTGTATCCGCTGTCCACTGGCTGCCTTTTGATGTCAGTAGAGCAGCAAGAACTGAGCCACTCCTGCCAAGATTCGAGAGGGAGCTGTGTTGAGATACATCTGGTCTGCATCTCATTCTGTATGTTAGCCCGCTCCGAGCAGTCAGCCTGTGATGTACATGTTGAGGCTCCGTGTGCAGCGTTAAGTGCAACCGCAGATGAGCACAAACAGCAAATTATGTTTGCGTCTGTTTTAGAGACATTGCATCATCAATATTATACCTGATTGTATTTTGATTTTTTTTTTTCATCCAGTTTTTCTTCATTCCCCATTCACATAGTTTCTGTTCCATTTAAATTGATCTTTTGAAAGGAAATGACCCAAGGTTAAAGCACAACAATGAATAAAGTTATAAGTACTATGCTTGACCTTATTTATTTCAGTTAGTTTTTTTTTTTTTTTTTAATTCAAAAATTTTCCACATAAAAGTATCACTGACATGAAGAAAAGTTATTTTGATTTAATAACTAACACCGTAACATAGCTTTACTTTCCTAGGCCCAGAATTGATAGACTTTTTGCATTTTCTACACTCACTTTGGTGGAAAATCTTGTTTCAGCTGAAATTACTAAGTTTGTTGGAAGCTCAAATAATCATCAAATGAGCTAAATAGAAGTGGTTTGAATGAGTGTTTGAAAACTCTGCACTCATTCTTGTCCATCAACCTATTACTGAATATACCTCTAATAACAAAGAACTTTTTGGGAATGCTTCAGGCTTAACACTTGGTATATTCAATCTTTACACAAGTGGTACGTGCATTTTAGCCCCTCGCAAATGCGCACAATTTTTGTTGTTGGCGATTGTAGAAAGTCAACACGTCGCTTCCAGGAACAGATCCTTTGAGCTGAGCTCTTCACACACTCCTGCCTCAGACCACAGGTTAGGCTGGTGTGAACTCCTCTTTCCACTCTAGAAATGCAGAGCATGAATTTCACATCCATCTGAATGAGCTTATTTTATCCCAGCAACACGAGCACAGTCAGAATCTTCCCTCGAATCCATGTAATCCCGGTTTCTTGCCATCTGAAATTATTTCATTGTGTACATATTGTCGGTTTTTCCTTTCAATTGCTTGATTACAGTTGCCAAGTCATGTTTTACCGTGTGACCTTTTGAACTTCTTGAATTTGGTTTATTTGAATCTACAGAAGGACACAAGGAACGCATCCCCATGCGAAACCAAAGGATACAGAACTTCTATATAAACAGACGCTGTTGCCTCGTATGATTGCTAGAGGATAAAATGTACAAATTAAGTATTTTTTTCCCCAACCTCCCAAACTTTGAGGTCTTCATATGCACCGTTCAAGAACTTGACCTGATTTCAGTTGACATGCTGATTCATCACCAGAAGAAGCTTTTGGAAAAATCACCACTCTTCCTGACTGTTGGTTTTAATGTGTTGACGCCTACTTGGTCACATCTGATGTGCTCATCTTGTCTTGTTTGTTTCTCTTGCTGTGTCTCATCCTTGGCCTTCAGCCTTCTACTTTTGTCAACTGTTCAAATAAAAAATAAATTGTGGCAAGCTTTATTTCTATAGTAGATTCAAGTCTGAAGCCTTTCGAATGAGGCTGTGCAAACAATGTAGTCTTTTCCGTCGCGTGTTGCCCTCTCTCTTGAGGAATGTGCAGCGTTACCATGAGCAAACATGAAATAAAAAGAAACCGATCCTTGCAATTCCTCCTTAGCATGTATTGTAAACTAACCAAAGTAGGTTGAATTTCAAAATTGCTTTTCTTTGTCCTATTCCACATTTTTGCCATAGTTCTTATGTTCTCTGTCTGACTGTTCTGCATGCACTTGTGGCTCAGTTGGCTGCCTGTTCTTCCAGTGTGCACTTTCTGGTTTACGTGGCCTCACTGTTTGTCTTGTAAAGTCGGCCTCATCACTTGTAGGAAAAGAGCTTCCCCTGCTTCATGCTTCTCCACACAGGTTTGGTCCTTGCTTTCAAATGTGGAATTTTCTTTGTTAATATCATAATACAGTTTAAGTTCTGGTACAGGAGATGCAGTCTAGGGTTGGAGTGGATGATCATAGCCAGAATATATATGAAAAGAACAGAGATATCCTGGCACTGATCTTTTGTTGTAAAGGTTACATTTGTGTTTAAAATAAGTTACACAAAAATGTAGGCGATGTAAATACACTATATCAAATTCACTGCATTAGATGATGATGCGAACCAAGTGGTCGTTTTACAAATGGCTCATACACTTAAAGCTTAAGAGTGTATTT
>NW_015549609.1:1090687-1098472 GCF_001515605.1 Sinocyclocheilus anshuiensis
GTGTGTGTGTGTGTGTGTGTGTGTGTGTGTGTGTGTGTGTGTGTGTGTATATATTAATATACACACCCCTTTTTAAAAGTTTGGAGTCGGTATAAGATTAAGTTTTTGAAAGAAGTTATGCTATTTGAACAAAACAGTCAAAACCATAATATTGTGAAATATCACTTTCAACAATAATGATTCTTTATTGGAATATATTTTAAGATGTAATTTGTGAAATGGTAAAGCTGAATTTTCAGCATCACTACACCAGTCTTCAGTGTCACGTGATCGTTCAGAAATCAGTTTAATATGCTGATTTGGAACATATTAATGTTGATATTTCTAAAATTTTTGGTGAAACGTGATACTTTTTTTAGGTTTCTATGAAGAATAAAAATAGGACGCTTAAAAGAACATTTATTTGAAAGAGAAATCTATTATGTTGTAAATGTATTAATTGTTGCATTTGATCAATTTAATAATTTATCTAAGGAAAATAAATATCCATATATATATATATTTCTTACCCCAAACACGCGTACACATATTTGTATGTGTGTAGGCCTATGTTTTTCAATCCAGGTGGCTTGAACCTGAATACACCAATTCATGTGGACTATATATATATATATGGGAAATGTCTTAAAGGAAACAGGAAGATGGCTTTTTTTCATCTGCCCTTTTTATTTATTTATATTTATGACCATTACTTAATGTCTCAGGTGTGAGTTATGATTTCCTACGTGCTGTTGTTTGATAGATCGAGGCAAGGGATATTAGAGGGAGCAACATTTAGATATGAATGGTTCAAAAAAGATTGGCTCAGATCTAACACACAAACTAACAGCCTCAAAACATTGCTTTGTAACTTGAAGACCCACCATCACTGTTATACATTGGGTTCTTCTGATTGTCTTATAATTATATAGTATTACTTCATGATTATCTTGGCTGCGTGAACAGACCTTAAAAAAATTCTGAATGGTTCAAAAAAGATTGGCTCAGATCTAACACACACAAACTAACAGCCTCAAAACATTGCTTTGTAACTTGAAGACCCACCATCACTGTTATACATTGGGTTCTTCTGATTGTCTTATAATTATATAGTATTACTTCATGATTATCTTGGCTGCGTGAACAGACCTTAAAAAAATTCTGTTTAGGAAAGAGGAAAGATCTTTTACAAGTTCTTACAACAATAAATTGTCTTGGTGCAGCTGACCATCCCGTAATTAGCATTTGACATGGAGCAGTTCCTCTTTCCCCGTCCAGGGTTGGCACTAAGTCCGACTCAAACAAACTGCTGTAGGCATTGAGTTTGGAGTGCGCAGGAATCTTAAACATGCACCTAAGCCAAAAGAGAAAAGCGTATTCAAAACAGACACATTGTTTCTAATGCCCATGTTACAGTGTGGATCCTAGCACAGGTAGTAGGCGTTAGGACGTCGGGATGAAATGAACATCATGTTTAATGTACTGTTTCACTGAAAACACCGAATTCGAAGTGGTTTCTTCTTTCTTCATGGTCAAGTATTGTTGAGCTATTAGACATTTTTCAGCATTGATTCTCTTTTCATTTTCATTCAGTCTTACATATACATATTTACGTTTAAATGCAATAAATATAAGCAACGTATTATTCAATGCGTTTTACTTTTAGATTTATATGTTACGTTGCTCAAGCAAGTAGCTAAACCATGGGCGTCGGAACCATTGTATGTGGGTGGGACAGGACTAGAGATGAAACGGTATGAAAATTTCTTTTCATAGTGACCAAAATTACCACGGTTATCAGTAGTAGGCCTATCACGTTATTGTTAAAATGTGCTGGAAATGTTCAAAACGTACTGACGCATAAATCGTTTCACCGAGTGTTATATTTAAAATCAACAAACAACACATAAAATTACTTCTTGTTTGCATAAGCACTAAAACAATAACATTACCAATGATGTCTGGATTTTAGCAGTATTTGACAGAGAGAGGCGGCAGCTTTCCCGCGAGTGGGCGTGGTTTCAGCGCTGACAGCGGACACGCCCCCCGGCGTTTGAGAGCAGAAATGACTTTTTCAAGATTTTGATACTTTATTTTATTTACTTGGTGGTTTTTAATCGTTCGAATTTGGCTGGGTGGTTACAAACACATTTAATATTGCTTTACACGGACTTTAACATGGGCACAGGAAAAAAATATAAACAGCATAAGCACTGACCCTACTCATTTATGTGTGTCATTTATTTTAGGGTGTTCAGGAGTTTTAGTTAACTATAATAACCCTGCTTACAAGACTTTGGTTTATAACAAATAAATATATTTTATATATATGAAACCTGAGAGATTTATATCTAGAGGCTTCTTGTATTGGGCGATCTTTTTCCATGCAGTTTTCAGTATTTATAAAGTAATTACAGTATTTCTTAATATTTTAAAGTGGCATTTAGTTTTTTATTTTTCTTTTTAATTTAATTTTTAGTAATTCTGTGTGTATTTTCTACGCTTTCTTTTATTTCTATTCCACTTTTAGTAAGTTAGTACTTGCACTTAGGTGCCAAGGCAACATTTCTAATATTCAGAGTTTAAGTTTTCATTGAATAATTGTTTAATTTCAGATTGATTTCAAGTAAAGAATTTTTAATAGTTCTAGTTAACAATAACAACAGTTCAAAATACAGGTTTTTCTGAGCGACCATGTGAATGTCAAAAAGCAGCAAGTAGGTAAAAAAAAAAGGCAATTAAATGTTTTTGTAGAGATAGTCCACCTAGAAATATGAATTCTGGCATCATTTACTTATCCTCATGTCATTCCAAACCTGTATGCATTTCTTCTTCTTCTGCTGAACACATAAGAAGATATTTTGAAGAATGTTGATAAACAAACCGTTTCGGTTTCTATTGTATTTCAATAGAAGTCAATGGGAACTGAAACGGTTTAGTTACCAACATTTTTGGTTGGACTCTCTCTTTAAGAGCCCTTAAAAAGAATCAGACAGTTAAAAAAAACATCCGCTTAAATAAAATAAAATATTTGCTATTTATTTCTTGCTTACAAGTAATTTCAAAAGAATACATGGCTGATGTGGAATGCAGAAAATATTATATTTGCCCTCGAAATGGTGTGGTGTAGTTACATTCTCTGCCAGCAGGGGCTGACTGGACCATACCATCATACCAGTATCCAAAACTAACTGGACATAATAACTAATGCGGTCAAGGGGTCAGTCCTTGGTTTCAGATTCTTTTCTTTCATTTAAGCCACTTTTCAATGTAGTGAAATGCATCTGTTGCATCTTTATTATTCTGGTCTTTCCACTGCCCTCATATGAGACAGAGCTCTTGTTTATCACCCTCTAAACGTATTCTCACATCATGGAGATTTTCTTCCTATCTCACTACTTGCTGAGAAGGTCTCCAAACTTTACTGCTGAATCACCAAGGGAAGCAAATAAACATTGTAGGGCAATGCAGCTCTCGCCAAATAAACAACTGACCGTGAGGCTGAGGTAAGTGTGACCCCTATACACCTCCGGTCAGCATCTGGACTTAAGCTTCACTCGATCAAGGTCACTGCTGGTGATCTGTGCAGGAATAAACACTGGCAATTACATTCAGACCGTCACTGCATGATGAGATGCAGCCCTGCAGCACAACTGACTGAGGATGTTTGTGTAGTGCAGTTTTTCTGTTTAGTGTTTGTGTGCAGATGTGGATTACCAAAGACTGTTGGTCTACAGACTTAAATCAGCATGGGACATTCTCAGAGGATTTGAAGTCATCTTGACCTGTCATGAACTAAAGTCTTGTGTGGAAATCAAATTTAGCACCCACTCATGGTTACACGAGAAATAATGCTGTATGTGCATTTAAATGCATAAAATAAAAGTTTCAATAGAAATTACATTCAACTATTTTGTAGTTTACCATAAATGCTTGTCAGTACATTCAGCAGTACTTTAACCATATTTCAAATACAATAGAAGTAATTATGAAATTTCTATAAAGATGTACTTGCGTCCTAATTAAATGGGGCCATAAAAGCACTCCGTTTATCTAATTGCATTTAATATAAATTTGCATTGCATTAATGTAATTAAATGTCGGAAAATATTACATTCAGTTCACACAAGTAAGTATTATTTCCATGTTAGTATACTTTTTGAAAGTAAAGTCCTATTTCCATGTAATAGCAACATTAAGCATAATAATTTAAGTGTTTTCCGTATACTCTTGCACATTTATATAAGAAGTTAGAGTGATTATTTAGAATTTTTAATCCAAGTGCAGTGCATTATGGGATACAGTAAGTAACCAGCACAGCTGTGTACAGTGTTCTAGCAAATGTATCATGTCATGCAGGTATATGCATGCAATATATTGTGCATACATCATATGCTACACAATGCAGATATACTAGAATGATAGTATGCTTTTCTAAAAGCAGCCACAGTCCCAATACAAACTAATTCTCAACCACGTTTGTCAAGGGAGTTTTTGAAATCCTGCCTGAACATATAAACTGCTTAATCAAGCGTCAGCGTAATTGAAACCAACCATACACAGTTATTGTTTTTATGCTCTTAAAAGCCAATAAAACATCTTTATATGCGCAATTGTGACGTTGCCATGTACCATGAGTCACAGCTTGATCCAAAGGAGCCAGTACAAACACAATGAAAAGGAAGCACCAAGGACACCCCTTCACAAAGCTTTCGGGAACCGCGAGCCGCCAAAAGAGTAGTCGCTGTGTTTGAATGGTCGACTTTTACTGAAGGTTTCTCTGGTGACGCAAAAAGGGGTGCGCTGGTCCCCGTGTTTCCCCCCGCATTAAAAAACATTGTTTAATGGCTGAACCTCAAACTCTGCTATATAAACCTGAGATTATGGCTTCCTCTCTCACCGCTGAGCTCTGGGATTGTTGTGCTTGGACTTTAGAGTGTCACAGCTTTAGAGAGTTTTCTCATAAAAGAGAAAGTGATTCAAATACACAAAGCAGGGAATAAGTCTGGTTTGGAAAAAGGTAGCATGTGGCTGCTGGGTCAGCATTACTCTACCGGTCACTACAGCACTGCTGCACAGAGACAGATTTGATATTAACAAGACATCAATAGACCAAATGCAGTTAGTGACTGCTGTACATTATATGGAGTATTTTTCCATGTCTTCATTTCAATAACCCAATTCATCAACACTTATTTTTGTATGTTACTGTATATATCATATAGCAACTGCACAAATCAACATCTTAACCCTGTAAAGCCTGACATATGAAAAAATAGTCAGAAAAATCACTTATTTATTTATTTTAATGGAAGAGTTTACTGAACCTTTAGACAGAATTTGTTTTTTTAAATGCATGTTTTATGTTGTCTATCATGTTTAATATATCAGGCTTTTATTGCTCATATAGCATGATATAGTAAAAATATGGAGCCCAAACTCAAGAACGAAAAAAAAAATTCTTCAATTTTTATTTTATTCGCCCAAACTGAACAAAAATATGTAATTTGTTGCAGCAGCTATTTATGGCAACAACAACAAAAAAAAGACAGTAAAACAAACTACTTGCATAAAATGCATATAAATATCATTTGTCACTCTATATCGTCAAATAATATGGCTTATTAAGATGATATTTAAATGCTTATAGTTTATGATCAAAGCTATGTAGTTTTTATTGTCGGGACAAACCATATAATACAATGCAATACAATGATGACTGAGAGATGAACAAATAAATGTTCCTCAAAACCTTTTTTTTTACATTTTCCAAAACAAAATGATGTATGGATAATCAAATTGCTTTAGTCCAGTAAATGATCATCTTGAAATATAACCAACAATGTAAAAGTTATTCTTACATTTACTTTATAATAGTCAGTAAAGATTTCACAAAAAGACTTGTGAATCACGAGCTGAAGATGGACATTTTTATAATTATACTAAAAGTCCTTTTACTATAAACTATCAATCAGATGACAGGAGGCATGTGGAAGATTGTGTGCAACATGTTTTTCAGCAAAGTTTTGAACATGTTAATAATTTAGGGGCCCAATCGTATATAATACTATGATATGTTTGGCTATATAGAGTTAAGATGTCTTCAAAGCGCATGATGCTTTGGTTTCAGAAGTTGTCAGCCAGTTACTAATCCTATTCTGGTTCATATGATCCAAAGTTGCACACCCTTGTGCCAAATATCTAAACCCTATATCGCCTGATTCGAGGATGTGAAATAGTTGGTGGTGGGCACATCAAGCAGATCCATCTGACTCAGCTTTTTCAAACAGGCCAGGTTTCTTTACTTACAGCCATATTTGTAGTTGAATTCTATGGCAAAAGAACTTCAGAGTGCCAATTAATTGCCACAATTATGCTTGTCATATCCTTTATTGACATGTTTCCAACAAACTAGAGCATACTAGAGCAGATGTTATTGACGAGCCAGTGTACAGTCATTAAAGGGATAGTTCACCCAAAAATGAAAATTCTGTCATTAATTACTCATTCTCCAAAATGGCGCTACAGGGTGATGCGGAGGAGACAAATTTTTTTTTCTTTTGCACACAAAAAGTATGCTCGTAGCTTTGTAAAATTACGGTTGAACCCCTGATGTCACATGGATTATTTTACAGATCTCCTTGCTATGTTTATAGACTTGGGAACATTTCAGTTGTATTGCTGTCTATGCAGGGTCAGACAGCTCTCAGATTCCATCAAAAATATCTTAATTTGTGTTCCGAAGATGAACGAAGGTCTTACGGGTTTGAAACGACATGAGAGTAATTAATGACAGAATTTTTATTTTTTGGTGAACTAACCCTTTAATGCACTATTGTTGCTTCAGCGGATCGTTGCTGAATGAGTTGAACATATGAAAAATCCACAACATGTAACGGTATAGTGACACAATGTGATCTGTTGCCCCACTTTCACCTGTTTCTCAAGACCAATAAGAAAATAAGTTACATAAATTAAATATAAAATTTTATTTTCTGAAGATGTGAAATCAGTATTCTTATATGTATATATACTCTGTATTCTCTTCTGATTTCTAAAGCTCTAATAAATACAGGAGCACAGGTATGTTTTCATTATGCACACATGTAGCCACATAATTTATTAGTCAGTGATGGTTCAAGTTTCAACGATGGAATTTGAACAGTAAAAGTTGTTTTGCTTGTTTTATATGTTGTCATTTAAAAACCACTGATATGAACAAGTCTGTGTCAACAAGTCATAACTGTAGTTGTTTTACTGCTACAAATTGGTAAAACAAATTTGATACATATTTCTGTCCTTGAAAGAGTAATTATTCTTTATCCAAACATTACATATACTCTACTGGGGTTGGTACGATTTTTTAATGTTCTTGAAAGAAGTCTCCTATGCTCACCAGGTCTGCATTTTTTAATCATTAATACACTAAAAAGTGATATTATGTAATATTCTTGCAATTTAAACTTTTTATTTTATTTTAATATATTTTAAACATATTTTAATTATAAAATGTAATTTCTGTGACAGCCATTACTACTTAAGTCACTGTAACCAGATTCTTCAGAAATTCCAATTTGATGACTTGCTGCTCAAGAAGCATTTCTTATTATTATCAATGTTATAAACAGTGTATTTTTGTGGAAAACATAATTTTTTCCCGGATTATCAAAAGTATAGTAGGTTATTTATTTGAAATAGAAATCTTTACTGTGACCTTTGATCAAATGACTGCATCCTATGTACATATATATATATATATATATATATATATATATATATATAAACATACATAAAGGCTACTCAACA
>NW_015549609.1:1098484-1099451 GCF_001515605.1 Sinocyclocheilus anshuiensis
ATATATGTATATATATATATGTATATATGTGTATATATATATATATATATAAAAATAAAGGAATTTACAATTAAAATAGACAGGTAATAGTTATAACTTGTTATAACTAGCCACGTTCTCCATTTATATTATTGATGACGAAATGTCATATAACCGTTAATGTATTGACGGACGTAATAACATATTACAAAACGATAACTCATCGACAAACATCCTGCTGTCGTGAGTTGTTGAGCAACCCTCTGGACGCGTCTCTGGATCTGCTTTGAGATGATTTACGTTCATTGCGTTTTCATCTCGACATCGTTCGTCAGAGCTCCGGAGGTTGCCAAGAACACAACCTTCTTCTATTTAAACATACATAAAGGCTACTCAACCAACTTGAACGTATGCAGATACGAGTCCGACTCGCATGGAAATCATCATGTTTGCTAAAATTTTGTTTGTTAGTGACTTAAAATTCCATGGTGTGCATGACTGCAGTTGTAAGTTTTCTAGTGGAAAATGAGCCTGAAAACGCAGAAATTTACATGAGAGTCCCCACATCCCGGATCAGTCAATGAAATAAAGAAAGATCATAGCATTTCACATTCATTTCGACATGTAGGCTTATTTTAAAATAGACTAATATGTATATGGTGTACATTTTTAAATGTTGTGTATAAACTATATTTATTTTTACTTGTACATGTTAAAGAAATAAAAAAGTAATAATAAAAATAAATCTGTAATACTAAACTGTATAGCCCCTAGATGTCTGCATAGCCTTTTATGTAAATATACGGGCTGTAATATCTTGATAGTAAAAACAAGACATGATTTTTAGTCGTTTCAAATAGTTTTTACTATAGTTTTTATTAGTTTTAATTTTAAAGTCATAGTTAAATAAAAGTACTTAGATATTGCTTTTTTGACTTATTTACATATGTAACGAAGTAATCCAAAAGTAATCAGATTACATTACTTT
>NW_015549609.1:1099533-1125978 GCF_001515605.1 Sinocyclocheilus anshuiensis
TATATGTATATATATATACATATATATATATATATACATACATATATATATATATATGTATATATATATATGTATATATGTGTATATATATATATATATATAAAAATAAAGGAATTTACAATTAAAATAGACAGGTAATAGTTATAACTTGTTATAACTAGCCACGTTCTCCATTTATATTATTGATGACGAAATGTCATATAACCGTTAATGTATTGACGGACGTAATAACATATTACAAAACGATAACTCATCGACAAACATCCTGCTGTCGTGAGTTGTTGAGCAACCCTCTGGACGCGTCTCTGGATCTGCTTTGAGATGATTTACGTTCATTGCGTTTTCATCTCGACATCGTTCGTCAGAGCTCCGGAGGTTGCCAAGAACACAACCTTCTTCAGCCTCCTCCTCCTCTTCTTCACGCTCCTCTCCTTCGCTATAAAAGGCGCTGAGCTGCTTCCATAGAGTCAGTGCGAGTCACCAGCTGCCAAACAGAGTCCACTACTCACACTTGTTTGACTTTCAAGGAAAATACTCCAGCCGCGAGACAGCCTCTGGAAAAGCTCGTGGAGAAGACGCACACTAGGTAAGATGTGTTGCTGACACTGTAGTATATGGAAGGTAAATTAACAATATACATTGATTAACTGATGCATTTAGTCAATTAAAGCTGGCTGTGCAGAATCAGGGGAGGAGTTGCTTTTTTCCTCCTTTTTTTGGTAATGATCCATTGATAGTCAGTGTGTAGAATCTAATGCTCACTGATCAGCATCAATTTGAGAGCACGTGTATTAAGATGCATTACAGGCATGATTTCATGGTTCAAAATGATTTTGAACTTTTATGCTTGTGCATAGGAAAAGCACAATGTGCAAAACCAACCAGCATTTTGCCATATAAAGTGCAGATGGACCACCTGGCAATTTTTTATCTCCTGTTTACATGGAGGTGCCAGGCTGGCGTTTTCCTGGCTGCTTGGTCCGTCATGGTAGTATAAAATTCAGAAGAGAGATGAGATGGCACTGAATGTGAATTAAAAGAAAGAGAGAGAGAGAGAGAGAGAGAGCGGCAGCTGGAATTGAAGCGGTGCCTGTGTTTACTCAGACCAGTGTTGGATGTCAGTGCTCTGCAGAGAGAGTCAGAGACGGGAGAAGTAAAAAAACGTTTGACTCATCGGTGTTTAGAAGTGGCCACTAGTGTTGTTCACCTCCTTCCCCCCCGCTAAATAACTAAAATTCACTTGCTCTTCTCTCCCATTCTCGCACCCACTCCATCTGCTGTACGAACCTGGATAATTCCATTCCCAGAGAAAGTCAGTCCGGGATAGAGAAAGATCTGCTTTGATTAATGTGTGAATGGCACAGCTGCTGAGTGTGGATCTGTTCTGCTAATGAATTATCCATGGTCACCTCAGGAAATAAATGAGTTTGACCTACAAAGTTGAGTTTATGGATAGATTGTGAACCTGCAGAGATCAAACAGACCTGCTGGTCCATCAAACTGAACAATCTAATCGAAGGAGATCAGGCCTAGTGATTTGATCTTTTGAGCAGTAATGAAGATTACAATGGGGTTTTTGTTATGTGAGGCTTTGATAGTATAATTGTTCTGTAATGATGGGGCCTTCGGATTGACAATTAATTATGGCATACAATAAACATTCTTCTAATTGGATCACAAACTATTCATTTGATGTGGATCGTTGTGGGCCGCTTCATGTCCTCATTGGTGAGTGCTGCTCCATTGAGGTTAGATGGCAAATTTCATCTGAGCAATTTACTGCAATTCTGCAGAGTACAAAAAGGGTGAATTAATCAAGAAACCTGTAATGTCCCTCATAATTCATCTCAATTTCATAAGAAACAACATTATAAATGGACATTATTATTATTAATTAATTAATTAGCATAGTTCTCATTGCTGTAATGTGAAAAAACGTCTCAGGTTACTTATGTAACCATGGTTCCCTGAGTAGGGAACGAGACACTGCGTCCTCTAGGGGTCGCTATGGGGAACGCCTCGTCGTGACCCGTGTCTGAAGCATACATTGAAAAAACACCAACTCGTTGGCCGGCGACAGCCATGACGTCACTACCGGTGCGACTATAGTATAAACCCTAGAGGACGCAGTTCGAAGTTCCCATGAAAGGGAACTGTAATATTGTAATTGAATAATAAAAATGTATCATATCTAAATAATCATGGTATTATCTGTTGTGCTTGTATATGTATGGTGATTAAAACATTTATTTCAATATTTGTACTGTAATATAGTGATACAGTTATCATTATTTGGTATTACAGTAAAGGCAATCACTTTATTTCATGCATATTTAAAAAAACACAATATGTTTACTGTGATAAAGTGATAGAGTTACATTTTTAGGTATTACAGCAAAGATAACCACTTTAATGTATGCTAATTTAAACTGAAAACATTGCAATTCAATATTTTTACAGTAATATAGTGATACAGTTATATTTTTAATTATTGCAGTAAAGATAATAATCACTTTAATTTATGCTAATTTAAAAACATTGTATTTCAGTATTTTTACAGTAATATAGTGATGCAGTGACATTTTTAGTTATTACAGTAAAGATAATGACCACTTTAATGTATGCTAATTTAAATTAAAAACATTGTATTTCAATATTTTTACAGTAATACAGTGATGCAGTTACATGTTTAGGTATTACAGTAAAGATAATAACCACTTTTATTGATGCTAATTTAAATGGAAAACATTGTATTTCAATATTTTTACAGTAATATAGTGACAGTTATATTTTTTAATTATTGCAGTAAAGATAATAACCACTTTAATTTATGCTAATTTTAAAACGTATTACAATATTTTTACAGTAATATAGTGATGCAGTGAAATTTTTAGGTATTACAGTAAAGATAATGACCACTTTAATTTATGCTAATTTAAATTAAAAACATTGTGTTTCAATATTTTACAGTAATATAGTGATGCAGTGACATTTTTAGGTATTACAGTAAAGATAATAACCAATTTTATTGATGCTAATTTAAATTGAAAACATTGTATTTCAATATTTTTACTGCAATAGTGATACAGTCAATATTAGGTATTACAGTAAAAAGGAGAAAAATTAATGCATTATGGTTATAGGAATTTGGGAAGGAATGTGCTCAACAGTCATAATAACCCAATTAATCTTATTTGTCTTAAAACTGTGCTTGCTTTACGCAAAATGACTTACTTTGGGGTGAAATGTAACCTGGACTTGTTTTTTGTTAGATTCACCTAATGGACAAGCATGAGTTTAAACCAAGAAGCACTAGATGGATGGATGCGTCTCATGTCGTTCCAGAATATCAACCCTCAGATTCTTCACTCTGATTGTTGTTATTGGATTCTGTATGTGTTCATATATTTGTGGTGTATGTTTAGTCAGGATGCAATAAGAGTGACTAATGAAACCAATTTAGCAAATTCCCCTTTGAAGCACTGATTTCTCTTTGTGTGTAAACACATGGACGTGTGTTTACTATCCAGCGTTTGCTCCGACAACTTTCCCAACACTTGTCCTCATGGAAACCATATTTCCTTCCAGATTTTTCAGAACAGAGCCCTGAAGACACGCTCACACAAGGCAGTCTACTGTAGTCCGACCCCGAAAGCATCACTGCTGCCATGCACAGGCTCATTTCCATTGCCCTGCTATTCCTGGGTGCCAGTTTGGCTGCTTCCCTCTTCTTTCCTGACTACCTGGAGCTGAGGCAGATAATGCAGCGCTACCAGGACGAGCTGGAGCCCAACAGCACAAAAGCCGATGCGCCTTTACGCACTCGCAGAGCCATCGGGTGGTCGGACAGGGAGGAGATCCTGCAACTGCACAACAAGCTGAGAGGAGAGGTGTACCCGACCGCCTCCAACATGGAGTACATGGTGAGAATGGAACAAAGTTTGAGTCATTGTTCACTCACAAACAACTCTTTTTATGATTTACTGTAATATTGAGGGTCTGTATAGACACACTAAAATGAACTGAGCTGAAAACTCAGGAGGTTCTGTTCCAAAACCTAGAGAGTTGCCTTCATAGAAAGCATTTTGAAAAGACTGTTTTAAAAAGTATGGAATAAAGTTATGCTGGCATCTAAGATCTTATTTACGTTTAAGCTGCTGAAAGAAACTTTAGGATGCGACAAGCAGAAATCTTTCACCCAGGATGGCGAATAAATCAAGAGAATTATTGATTATTATTAATAATCAATAATTATCTTGATTTATTTGCCATCTTGGGTATTAATAATTTATTAATACAAAAATATTTATTCAACACCAAAAAGTATCAAATACAATCTATTTAAAAATGCATTATTTTTTATTTTTGTGTGTGCTACACGAAAAAGAAATTGCACTTTAGCATGTCTTTTAAAAAGGAAATTAATATACATTAAAAGAATATACTTAAGTGTTAATTGAATGTAACGATTTCAGAAACTTAAATACATGTTAATTGCAATAAAATGAAAATGTATTATAGTTCAAATGTATATTCTGTTGAAACTGGTATAACATGTATTTAAATAAATTTGTGATTACACATTTGTAATGATGAAATTGCAATTTAGTACATTTAAAAAAAATATTTACTTTAAATGTTAAAATGAATAACACAATACATTTGGAATTAAAATCCAGTGCTTTGCTTTAGTATGTTAGTCAACACATAAAATGATTGAAACATAATGATATAAAATGCACTTTAAAGTAAAACTTTAATTTATTATTACATTATTACAAACTGCACTCTTTAAAAGTGTACTTAAGTGTGTTAAGAGACAGTCATGAAAGTGTCTATTTTTAAGTACACTTAAGTGGCCTTTTATTTGATTAACATTGTCTTATCTGCAAGTATTGTTTTTAAAATACACTTTTATGATTTGAAGTGCACTAAAAGTGCACATTCAGTACAACTAAGCACACTCCCTTTTCACCAGGGGTTTTTATTTTTATTATTAGATTATCACACTGTTAGCTTAGCAACATGCTAGCATTCAACTCTATAGGAGTTAATAGTTTGTCTAGTCTCCCAGTGCTGTCTATGAAGAGTCAAATCAGTCACTTATGAGGCTTTATTTCAGTTCGTATACTGCTTTAGAAAGTAACTGTCTGTGTAAACAGCAACACTAGTCCTTTTAGTCTGCAGCAAAGTTTTTTTTTAAATATCGACCAAACATGTCGAGAGCTGTACAAACCAACACTCTGTTCTGCGTTAATGACGCTGATTTGTACTAACTGTATATTGTGTTAGCAGCAGTCATCGTTTTTTTTCTGGTGCAGTAAATATCTTTAGGTTTGTGTAGGCGCCAAATACTGGCTTCGTTGGAAGAGACATGTTGAGTTTACAAGTGTGGTGAGGTGCTTTTTATTGTGAAGACAATTACTCTGAGGTTTAGCCATCTGCTGACACAGGAGCCATGAGACAGATAGAGAACAGAGCCAAAGATTAGTGACATTACTGGACCAGAGATGAGGCTTCAGTTATGTGACTAAATATGGCAGCTATGCAGCCTTCAGTTGTAAGTGCTAAAGGGATTCCCTTGTGAAAAAGAAGTACACTTTAGCATACCTTCAAAAAGAGTACTTGTTATGGGAAAGAATATACTTAAGTGCGTACTGAATGTAATGTTCTTGAACGCTTAGTTGCATGTTAATTGAAATGAAATGAAATAGTTTAAATTCATATTAAATGCAATTAGTTGAACTTAAGAGTTTTTAACCAATTTAAGAAATACTTAAGTACGTCTTTATAGGTAATTGCACAATTATATCTATTTTCTTTGAAATATGGTTCAAGTGTACTATTGAATGTACTGACAAGCATTTATGGTAAACTGAAATATACTTCAATGCCGTTTTTATTAAAGCTTGTAAGTAATGTATTTAAATCAGTTTGTAATTACACATTTGTAAGGACAAAGTTGCAATGTAATACATTTAAAATTTATTTTAAATGTAATATTTAATAACACCCTACAATTCAAATCAAGTAATCGGGTACTTTACATATGCTTTAATATGTTAGTCAGTACATGAAAATAAGTGTAATTCTTTAAAGCATGACAAAAGATTATTATAACATGATAATTTAAAATGTACTTTAAAGTAAAACTTTTAATTTGACATTATTACAAAGTGCACTCAAGTGTGTTAAGAAACACACTTTTAAATGTGATATTAAAATAAATATTAAAATGTACTCTAAGTACACTTAAGTGGCCTTTTATTTTATTTTTTTAATATGCTTTTATGATTTGAAGTACACTACAAGTTCACATTCAGTACAATTAAGTGCACTAGAAATGACAATTCTATCATCATTTACTTGACCTGGCAAAAGCTCTTGGTTCTACTAGTAGATGAGCATAACTGGATACACCTGCATAACTTTTACACATTTAAAGGCCTCAATAGTATTCCATAGAAAGGCATTGTGGGAAATCATGTTTTTAAGGGAAAACCATAGGTTTTTTAAGTAATCATAGATGTGCTAGGGACCTATAGAGAGCACAGTCCTGCTTTATTGCTGTTCCCCGTGTACCTTTGCGCATGGTAATTGAACATGAGTTTCATGTTGATGTAGTGAGATTTTAAAGGGAAAGATACAAAGAGCAAGGGCTTATGGTTAATGTCTTTGAGAAAGACAGGAGTCTACCACAAGCAGGGCTTTTAGAACCACTGCCAGGCCTCAGCAAACAAGTAAAGGTTTCAGAAACGTGGCTTAGTCCCAAACAGCACCTTCAGAACTGAGGTTACAGAATGTGTGTGTTTGTACCCATCATGCAGTTGGAAATTTACTGAGAGTTCCTCAGAGGTGAAGAACCCTGTTCTGTGGAGCGAAGTGAGTCCTCCTCCCTACAGGTGGAGAAATAAGCTGTGGAAATTTGTCTCATTTAACCTTGATTGCTGGGGATTTACAATGGATGTGAGCCAAGCTCTGATGTGCGTGCATGTAGCCAATATTTTAGTTGTATTGGGCCTGATTCCCAGTCCAATAGTGAAGATGAAGAGTCAGAGGAAGGCAAAGGGAATTATCTGGGAATAAAACTCAGCATGTTCAGTATTTTGTTAAAGTCTCAGTGCAAATATATGGGAATTATGGACTCTGTGTGTTCTGCTGGGAGTTTTATTTAGTTTGTGTGTGTATGACCAGGTTTGGGACGATGAATTGGAGAAGTCAGCAACCTACTGGGCAGAACAGTGCCAGTGGGAACATGGACCTAAAGATCTACTGATGTCCATCGGGCAGAACCTAGCCGTGCACTGGGGAAGGTATGAGTACAGACACATTTAGAAAGACCATATCAGTCTGTTTCTGTAATGTAACCAGTCGTGCACACAGTCATGGAAAACCTGGAAATATTTGGAAATTTTAAAAATGTGATTTCCAGGCCTGGAAAAGTCTCTACAGATATTATTTTTCCTAAGGCAAGCAAAGGTGTTCATTCAGATCTGGAGACATTTTTGCTATATTTTAGACTTTTTTTTTCAAATGTTTTTCTTATTTTACATTTACTCGTATGCATTTATCCAAATCAACTAAAGTTGCAGTAACATTTAATAAAATTTTGCAGTCAAAAAGGGTCCATTGTCCATTGTCAATAGTATAGAAACCCAATTTCTTATTTTCTAAAAAATCCAAACTTTTTCCAAAAATTGTATGATTCACATTTTATTAATTCATATGAAATCAGCACCTTGCAATATAGTTTCCCATTAGAAGTCATGACCATTTTACTAGGTGGTGATTTTGTATGAATTTGTACTGTACAATGTCAATCGTATGAAAACACATACATTTTTTTTTTTAAAGTAAGCTTTTCGGTCCATCTCTAACCCCACCCCTAAAAATAACCATCAGGGGGGTATAAGCAGGTTGTATGAAAACGTAAAGATGAGATCGTATTAATTCCAAAGCATAATATAGTTATGAATTGCCACGAGATTATGTTGTAGTGTAGTGATTCATGAAGCACAGCTTGCACAGAAGAAGTCAATTTCCAACCATGCATGTTTATCAATGCTGCAAATAAGCATGACCAACTTGAACCTGTTGCGAAATCTACGAGGGGAAATATTTCGCCCTCATCACACAGAATCCTATTGAAATGGCTGGTTTTTAAACACGAAATTTAACCTTTATATTGCAGCAAAAGTATACAATTGATCCGTTTCTGCATTCACTGGGAATCAAACACACGACCATGGCGCTGCTAGGGCAATTCTCTACTTTCTGAGCTGAAATTAACACATTTTAACTAATTAAAATCGATCAATTCTAAGTTACAACATACAAACTAAAATCCACCCACGTGATCCCCAAATGATCCCCATGCTGCTCTTTAAGTTGCTTTGTGTAAAAACATGCATTTTACATATTAAACACTATTGATGTAAAGAGTGTAAGTTACTGTGGCATCATAATCATATTATTTATCGTATCTCTCTCCTGATAGGTACCGCTCTCCGGCCTACCATGTGCAGGCCTGGTACGATGAGGTGAAGGACTACACCTACCCTTACCCACATGAGTGCAACCCCTGGTGCCCTGAGCGCTGCTCTGGACCCATGTGCACCCACTACACACAAGTGAGTGAGAAAGACCAGTTTACTTACAGTTTACAAACTATTATCCCAGTGGGACTAAACAACATGACGTTGTTGTTGAGGTGTACACGTGCCAGCTAGCATTTCTCCTCACCAGCAGAGTTTAATAAGTAGCATGTGTGACCTGCACTGAAACAGAAGCATCTTTAAAAGCAGCATATGGAGTGCAGCCTTGGACACAGGCGTTCATTAACCTCACACAAAACAGTGTCATGTAACATGCATGTAACATAGCCCCAAAATGTATTTGTACACCTAACCTAAAATAAATAAATAAATAAATAAATAAAATAACATAAATACAGTGTGACTGTCATTGCATCATAGCAGTTTTGTAGATGCCACTTGATTTGATATTATATTGTCTAATTCTCGTATTATAAATTAAACGTAAAGGGAGAGTTCACCCAAAAATGCAAATATTTTAATGAAAATACTACATTTTTAATATTCTCTTTTTGTCATTTTTGTCCATCCACTGAAAGTCCAGTGAGGTTTGTTCTTGCGCATCAAGCATGTACTGTATGTTTGAGATCCTTTTTACCATATTTGATGTGCTCTATGTACATTATGTACATTGATCAATGTTTATATGTGAATTAAATCTGTTCATCATATAAAGTGATAGTGTCTCTTCAGAAGACTTGGATTACACAGCTCGATTCATATGGATTACTTTTATTGTACTTTTTAAAGTGTTTAGGTTTTGGTTGCATGGACTTTCAATGGACAGAAATCTTGCATATTTCATTAAAAATTCAAAAATTAATTTAGTTTGCATTTCAAAGATGCACGAACGTCTTAAGGGTTTGGAATGACATGAGGGCATGATGACAGATTTTTCATTTTTTCATACTTTATGAAAATCATACTTCAGTTTGGGGAACAATTCTCACTCTTAACTAACTATTAACTATGATGACTTTTGCCTCAATAAATCCCTAATTTGCTGATTATTAGTGGTTAGTAAGGTAATTGCTAAGTTTAGGTAATAGGTATTGAGTAGGATTAAGGGATCTAAAATATGGTAATGCAGTATAAAGCATTAATATGTGCTTTATAAGTACTAATAAACAGACAATATGCTAGTAATATGCATGCTAATAAGAAACTAGTTAATACTGAGAATTGCACCCTAAACTAAAGTCTTACCAGTTGTCCAAATACTATTTAGGGCCACTTTTATCACCAGTGGTTTTCTGTGTTTCTGTTTCATTCTACACTAACAGCTCCTTTTTGAAAATGGTATTTGAAAAAGTAATGTGGATACTGTCAAAACATATTGCACATGCCAGCTCAAGCAGATGCAATGCACAAAGAAAAGGAGAGTAGGAAAGAGAGACCAACCAAAGTTCAAGAGAGACAACAACAGAGAAAATTGGGGACAAAAGGAGGGGTTGAGCAATAGCCTCATGTCCTCTTAGGCTTTACTTTATCGCTGAGATGAGTTCATGAAAATACACATTCGCTCAGCTCTGAAAGCAGGTCACAAGCATCTGGAAGCCGTTCCCAGACTCCTGAATCATTTTCCTGTTTGACCCGAATTCCTTTGAAGATGCAGAATGCAGAGTCGTAGGGGATCTGCGCCAAATCTCTGCCGTGATTCTCCCCGTTTCCCTCCTCTCTCACGTGCTGTATGTGGGAGAACAGGTCTGGAGGCCCCACGACCTTCTCGGTGCCAGACGATCCCTCAGGGTTAAGCTTGAGTTTGTGTTTTTTGAGACTGATTAGTTTGCTATATCATTGTCCCATGGCCAACACCGTCTGCGGCCTCTGCAGAGGAAGTGCATTCCCAAGGGAGCATTGAGACGTGCTCCCTCGATTGCGTTCTGCGGGGTTAGATGCAAACCCACTACAGTTTAACTCTATGTATGAAAAAAAGTCTGAGTAAGCACTTCCCTTTCATTTCACAGTCAAATGGTTTGGCTCGTGCTGCAGGGCTGCACCCGGTGAACCATATTGTGTTTAAGCGAATCAGTGAGGGCCTTGACCGCAGCTCAATGGGCTGCGCGCAGGCATTACTTTGTTTGTGTGGATAAGAGTGGATGAAGGGAAGTTTTTCAGGAAACTGGCCCGGTCACACTTGAGGTGGAGGTCCTTCCGCCCTACAGGGCAGAATGAAAGAGGGCAGTCTCTATTCACGGCCCCCGTGGCCCCATCAATCTACTGCTTCTGCCCCAGAACAGAGACCACTTCCTGCTGGGGAACACTTCCTCCTCAGAGGGGAGTTGATATGGATGTCTTTTTTTAAGCTTTTGACAACAACAGCAAAGAGACCTGCATCTTTCATGCATGCCAGAAGAAAAAAAATTGCTATCACTTTTTAATTAGGCATCTTACTTAGGTCAAAAAAATTATTGTTTGGAACATTATACTTATTGTGTTTATGTTGAATTGCCAAACATGTTTGCTAATATTGAGTTAGGATACAGGTAAGACTAGGCTCATGTTTTGTTGTATTGTTAGGTTTAAGGTTGGGTGAGCGGTAGGGGTAAGGTTATCAGTGTAATTACTACATAAATTAATTACAGATGTAATTACATCCCTGCTGAAAAAACAGCTGAAACCAGCCTAAGATGTTTGGCTGGTTTTAGCTGGTCTTCCAGCCTGGTCATAGCTGATTGTAGTTTTCGCACGTTGGTTTTAGAGGGGTTTTGACCACTTTCTTTTGCTGTTCAGGCTGGGAGACCAGCTAAAACCAGCTAAGACCAGCCAACCAGCTTAGGCTAGTTTTTTCTCTCTCTCCACAACAAGTGCATTGTATCAGAAAATTACTTCCTTGATTCTAGTGTCTTGTGGTTGCCAGTTGGAGTTGCTAAGGTGTTCTTAGAATTTTTAATGCAATGCTAGATAGCTGCTAGGTTGTTTCTAGGTGGTTGCTAGGGTGTTATATATGGTTTCTAGGTGGTTGCTAAGGTGTTATAAATGGCTGCTTACTGGCTAAAGTCATAAGAGCATTTAGCACATTGCTAGAATGTTAAAAGTGGTTTCTATGGTGTTTCTAGGTGGTTGCTAGAGTGTTCTGGATGGTTGCTTACTGACTCTAATTGTAGGAGCGTTTCTCATCGCTGTACAGTTGCTAGGTCGTTTCTAGGTGGTTGCTAGGGTGCTATAGATGGTTTCTAGGGTGTTTCTAAGAGGTTCCTAGGGTGTTATGTATGGTTGGTTACTGGCTGTAGTCAAAAGAGCCTATAGATTTAGCTTGGGTCCATCTTCAATGTATGGTTCTATGGGGTTTTTGTTCATTTTATCATTATCCTATTGAAAACTGTAATGACAAGATTGCTTAGAAAAGAAATAAGACACTTCTATTCAACATTCCAGATGACTTACATGTCAAGGTTAAGTATTTATGAACAAATATCTAATCCTGAGCAAACACCACTAATAATAATGTATTTTTCTTCATTTGCAGCTGGTCTGGGCCACAACCAACCGTGTTGGCTGTGCTGTACACATGTGTCCGCGTATGAACGTATGGGGAGAAATCTGGGAGAACGCCATCTATCTCGTCTGCAACTACTCACCCAAGTAAGACCAGCTCTTTCTGCTGATGTTTATTCATTTAACACCAGCTGGCTAATTAATTACTATTCCCGATGATGATCCTTTGGAATAAAACTTACATCCTTGAAAACATGGAGGCTATAAACAAAGATTCATCCTTAGAAAAATGGAAAAGTAAATGAAGGCTTTTGGGAAAGGAAAACATGGGCAGAATGTGTTATTCTTTTCCAAGCTAATGATTTAATTTGGCAGCTGGGGATTGTTTTTCCTGAATCATTCTTGAGATCCGTGAGAGTATGTGATAATGTGTTTTGAGTGCTCAGTCAAATGTGCAGATTTGGCAGTCGTTTCCAAAACCATGCTGAACCCGTGCCTTTTTTTTTAGGGGAAACTGGATCGGGGAAGCCCCGTACCAACACGGCCGCCCCTGTTCCCAGTGCCCACCAAGCTATGGAGGAAGCTGCAGAGACAACCTCTGCTACAAGGGTGAGCACTGATAGAAGAATGATTACAAAGGTATAACACATGGAAGTGTGAGTTTTTTGTTGTGATTTTGTTTTTAGGAGACCCTGAACGTCATGAGCCTCCAGATATGAATGAGGTGGAGAAGCCGCAGGAGCCAGTACAGCCTCGGACGACTCCAACTAAGCCTAAGCCCAAACCCTCTTCCCCAAAAAAACCTGCAAATGCCAATCCTTCCTCAACCAAGACTACAAGAACAACCTATCTAGGTTAGTGTGAATAATATTATTTGAAGTAATTAAAAACAATTAAAAAGTTCTATTAAAAATAAATAGTAATAATGTTTTTATTGTTCATTTGCATGAAATAATGAAAAAAAACAATGTAAAAATGTATTATTATTATTATGTATTTTTATAATTTTAAATTAATGAGCATTTTTAGTATTTTACAATTATTTAAATAATGTAATAATGTGCAATGTAAAAATGTATTATTATTATTATGTATTTTTATAATTTTAAATTAATTAGCATTTTTAGTATTTTACAATTATTTAAATAATGTAATAATGTGTACATTTATCTAAACTATTTATGATAAAACATTCTAAATTTCAACTTTTTTTTATTCTTTTGCCTTTCAGCACAAAATATTAAGTGTGAGACAAGAATGAGGGACAAATGTAAAGGAGCGACCTGCAACAGGTCGGTGTAAAGGAATTTGTTATTTTTTTTAAGATATGATAAGTTCTGAAAATTTTAAATTTTCTTATCTTTTTAAGGTACAACTGCCCAGCAAACTGCTTAAATAAGAAGGGGAAAGTGTGGGGAACATTGTATTATGATGTTGTAAGTGTTACTTTGACATTTCACCTGGTTCTGTTTAAGTGGGTGATGTTACATTTATTTATTAATTCAGTTTTTTTCTATTATTTTAGCAATCAAGTATTTGCCGTGCTGCTATCCACTATGGAATAATTGACAACAATGGAGGCCTTGTGGATGTCACAAGAAAAGACAACTTCCCATTCTTTGTAAAGGCAACCAAGAATGGCGTAGAGTCATTCAGGTAGTCTAAATGTTATGTTGATATAATCTGAATTCAGTTTGTCCACAATTCAATATCCACATGAGAGTTATTCACTCTAATCTGCGTTCTGTGATTTTCTTTTCAGTAAATACAAACCTGGCAATGCATTTACAGTGTCGAGAGTGGAAGGTGAGTATTGTTATTGTCTTATCTTGATAATTGCTTTTCAATACATATTTTTCAATATGAAATCAGAATTACCATGTTTTTAGATATTTCATTTTAAGTTAATATATTGTATAAATGTATAATGTACTAAATTGCAGCTTCACCGTGACAAATGCATAATTACAAATATATTTAAATAAAAATAAATAAATGTATATAAACATACATTGTTGTATATTTTAGTTTAACATAAATGCTTGTCAGTGCATTCAGCAGTAACTTTAAACATATTTCAAAAATAATAGAATATATTTATGAAATTACATATAAAGATGTACTTAAGTGGGCCAAAAAGCACTCTAAAATCCAGCTAATTGCATTTAATATAACTTTAAACTATAATACATTTTCAGTTGCAATTAATATGCTATTAAGTGTCTGAAAACATTACATCCAGTTCACAGTTAATTATGTTATTTCCATAAAAGTATTATTTTTAAAACTATGCTAAAGTGTATTATTATGCAAATATTCTTATTGATCTCAGTATGCAGCCAGCGTATTAATTAAAGCTACTCAGATGACTGGCGAAACATCTTCAGAATAATTTATTTGAATATGAATATAATATTATGATTAATATGATTAATATATTAATTTAATTATGAAATTATAATTTATTTTTTAATATAATAATAATATTAATAATAATAATAAACATTTTGTTATCTTCGACAAAAGGCCTGTTTGACCAAAAATTATTTTCCCCTTTTTTAGAGCAAACAATAGACTGCTACACGACAGTGGCTGAGATTTGTCCCTTCAAGGCGTCTGCCTCTCATTGTCCAAGGTACACTTCAAAGTATTGAAATTCTCGCTATATACGCTCTATATCAGTTCAGTTTGTAAGTACTTTGCTTGTCAAAGTAATGCACCTTACCAGTTTCTCCTCTATCTCATCAGAGTCTTCTGCCCAGCTAACTGCATAAACGAACCTTCATATTGGGCTCCAGTGGTCGGCACCAACATTTACGGTGATGTGAGTACCTGCTTCGGTCCGAGAGTGTCCTTACAGGGCTGAGGGATGAGAAATGAGGGAGAACAGGCATTCGTAGTCAAGCACTTACGAGTGCTAAAGTGAGCGTGCTGCTCTTGTGGTGAGGGTCGACCGCGGGAATTGTCTGTGTGAGTCTGAAGGGAGTTTTCGATGGAGGTGGTCGCCATTGTCGCCACTAATTTCTCTCCCAGAGTGTAGACTGACCACAGAGCAGCAGCTGGGAGAGCAGCTCTCTTCACTGACTCATGCATGCCTGAGGTCAGGACTCGGCATTACAGACCACTTAACTGTTTAGGGAACAGCTTGCTGTGTAACTTCAGTGTAACAATGTAACTTCATCATTGCAGAGGTTCTTTATTAACTTATTAATCAAAATTATGACACTAATTCATTTGAAAGCCCTCAACTGAATGTGCACTTGTAGTGTACTTTAAATCTTAAAAGTATATTTAAAAAAAAAAAACTTTACTTGCAGATAATATATTCCTAATGAAATAAAAGGCCACTTAAGTGTACTTAAAGAAAGACTGTTTCTTAACTTAAGTACACTTTTAAACAGTTCACTTTGTGATAATGTTTTACTTTAAAGTCCATTTAAAGTGGGGAAGTCGTGGCCTAATGGTTAGAGAGTCAGACTCATAACCCAAAGGTTGCGGGTTCGAGTCTTTGTTCACTGCTCTGTGTGTGCACTTTGGATGGGATAAATGCAGAGCACTAATTCCAAGTATGGGTCACCACTTTCACTTTTTCACTTTCATTTAAATCATTAAGTTTTATTAATCTTTTTCACTTTTATCTTGTTTTGATGTGTTGGCTTCAATATTACATTTATTATAAATATATTTTAAATGTACTAAATTGCAACTTCATCAGTGTAATTTAAAATATTAGGTATCAATAGAAATGACATTAAAGTATATTTTAAGTATATTTTAACAGTATTAGTTAGTATTAGTATTAGTTTAACATGAATGCTTGTCAGCACATTTAGCAGTAACCACTTTCACTTTCATTTAAATCATTAAGTTTTATTAATCTTTTTCACTTTTATCTTGTTTTGATGTGTTGACTTCAATATTACATTTATTATAAATATATTTTAAATGTACTAAATTGCAACTTCATCAGTGTAATTTAAAATATTAGGTATCAATAGAAATGACATTAAAGTATATTTTAAGTATATTTTAACAGTATTAGTTAGTATTAGTATTAGTTTAACATGAATGCTTGTCAGCACATTTAGCAGTAACTTTAACCATGTTTCAAAGATAATAGTAATTTTAAAATGACATATAAAGATGTACATATAAAGTGGGTCAAAAAGCACTCTAAGTTTAATCTAATCATGTTTAATATAAATATAAACTATAATACATGTTAATTTAATTACAATTCACATGCCATTAAGTGTCGGAAAACATCAAATTCAGTTTGCACGAAACTATATTCTTTTGAGGTATGTTATTTCCATAATAAGTAGTTTTTTTAACAGTATGCTAAGGTGTTCTTCAATTCCACAAAAAGAAGAAAAAAAGAAAATACTGTCTATTACTTTCATGTTTTTCCAAACCTGTATAATTTTTTTCTTCCTTTTGAAATAAAAGGAACTTCTGTTCATGATCTTGTTCTTTTTAATATAACGAATGAGGACTCTATTTATTCACTTAATTCAGTCTGTATAGTTTTATGTGAGGAATAGATCAAAATATAAGTTATTCACTGATAATCTTTAGCAAGCTATTTAGAGAGCTGTCAAACAGTGCGAACTCTAATTTGTGAATGAATCATCCAGAAATGGATCAGCTGGATTCATCGCAAAGATCGGAATCAAACTGTAAATTAAATTTACAGCAATTCAACAGTCAGTCTTCAGTTATTTCTTAAATTAACTTCAATCAGGCATGTCTCGTTCTCACTGGAGGAGAGAGCTAGAGTGGAATGGCCTGGTTGTGTAGTGGTGTATGAACTCAAATGAACTTGTTGCCTTTTGGCTTGTTACGGCTACATTCCTGTGTAAAAGCTGAGCGTCTGCATAGCTGGCCTCAGATCAGAGCACGCTCTCCAGCAAGCATTAATTAACCCTCATTATTCAGTGGCTTGGACTTGGTAATTTGTGAAGGTAGTCTTTGTTTGAAAGTGCACTTATACTCAACGCATGAACAATTGGATGAGCATTATAAGATAGCGGCACCCAGATGTGTGCGATGAGCTGTGCACTTTCATTACTTTTCATTATTACTGAATGGTTTTGTGGACAGAGGCAGACAGGATTGAACCTTCTTTCCAGGTTAAAAGAATAAAACCTGAAGGTACATGCAGTTCCAGAGAGTTCACTAAGCTGCTCTGAAGCCAGGCGTCTGGCCAGCTTGCCTTTTCTGGAGCTCTTGAGCTCTGGCCTTGCTCTTGTGCGTGCCGTAGACATCGAAGTGATGTCTTTTGTCAAGGCTCCTTTAGACTGTGTACATTTCAAGGACTGTTGAATAGAGCGTGGAAAACATAGTTGCATGGTGCTATGGCCAGTGTCACTATTACTGTTGCTCATACTTACGACTTTTGTCCAGATTTCTGCCCGATTTACAGCCTGGAGGAGTCAACACTACACTTTTAAAAATAACGGTTCCAAAAAGGTGATTTTCGCATGATGCCATAAAAGAGCAAATTTTGATTCCCCAAAGAGCCTTTCAATGAACACTTCTTAAAAGAACCATTTTTTTCTTATTAGTGTGAAGAATTTTGTAGTGTTCTAAAGAACCTTTTTCCACTATAAAGCACCTTTTGTGCAATGGAAAGATTCAATGGATGTTAAAGGTTCTTCATAGAACCATAGATGCCAATGAAAAACCTTTATTTTTAAGAGTGTAGTTGACGAAAGCCAGTCTGCAAATTTGGGCAATCAGACAATCATGTAGTGAATGATGGGTACAGACTCCAGTTTTTTAACTTCTTAAATTTTGATATTTTGAGCTGATTTTAGAACACATATGTGACCCTGGAGCACAAAACCAGTCTTAAGTCGCTGGGGTATATTTGTAGCAATAGCCAAAAAAACATTGTATGGGTCAAAATTATCGATTTTTCTTTTATGCCAAAAATCATTAGGATATTAAGCAAAGATCATGTTCCATGAAGATATTTAGTAAATTTCCTACTGTAAATATATAAAAACGTAATTTTTGATTAGTAATATGCATTGCTAAGAACTTCATTTGGACAACTTTAAAGGCGATTTTCTCAGTATTTTGATTTTTTTGCACCCTCAGATTCCAGCTTTTCAAATAGTTGTATCTCGGCCAAATATTGTCCTAGCCTAACAAACCATAAATCAATGGAAAGCTTATTTATTCAGCTTTCGGATGATGTATAAAACTCAATTAAAAAAAATTTACCCTTATGACTGGTTTTGTAGTTCAGGGTCACATATTGTTTTCATTTGCCTTGAGTCTCTTACCATGTTTCTACTTGTTTGTTTGTTGTGTTCAAGAATGACTTGAAAGTCTTGTATTGTCATGTGCTATCCTCAGTCGTTCAGTTATTCTCTGTAACCATTTACAAAGTCAAGTGTTTTAAAATCTGCTCAGATTTTAAAACTTGTGTAGTGTATTCCAGCCTTTAAGGGTTCATGTGTCATGTGGTGTAACCTTAATCATTAAAAAAATCATTCATTATTAATTTATAAATATTATCTAGTATACATTTTCAACCTGAATTAAACTTACTTTGTCATAAAGAGGTCAAACAAATATTTTTTTCTAAGAATTAATAATAAAAGATTATGCCAAACTACTAAACATATTTAAAAATGATGTCAAAATGTAATAATAATAATAATAATAATCTTTATTTTTCTATAGCGCCTTTAAATGTTACTTCTCAAAGCACTTTACATAACAAATAAAACACCAAAATACACCATGTAAGAATAAAAAAAAAAGAAGCAAAAAACACATTTAAACCACATTAGAAATAAAAACAATATAAAATGTACATAAAGATTTAAGTAAAAGCTACCCTAAAGAAATAAGTTTTAAGGCGAGATTTAAAAATGTTAAGAGAATTTGCCTGCCTTATTTCAGTAGGAAGAGATGTATGTCAATTCAGAAATTAAAAACATGCCCATTAAGAGGTGTATTTAAGACATTGTATGTAAAAATTGCATTTTTTAAAAATATATTTTTGCATTATGTCATTGACCCAAAAAGTACAGTTTGACATGACTGTTCATAGAAATGAACTTGCATTGGTTGTGTTATCTATTTGCACCCAGTGCATGATATGTGCACACTACAGGTCAAAAGTTTGGAAAGTCTCTTACGCTCACCAATGCTACATTTATTTGATAAAATAGTTAAAAACAATACTGTTGTGAAATGTAGAATAACTGGTTTTTATTTGAATGTATTTTAAAATGTAATTTACTCCTGTGATGGCAAATCGGAATTTCCAGCCATTACTCCAGTCTTAAGTTTCACATGATGCTTTTCAACATTGATAATAATAAGAGCCATTATTAATAATTAAGCACCAATAATAATTGAGCAGTGAGCATGAGATTGAAAAAAAAAATTAATTATACCAAACTTTTGACTAGTAGTGTACACAACAGATGTGCAAGTTTGAGGAAGCATGATATAAATCCTCCAGAATGAAGGTCAGTGGATCTACTTATGAACACTGGCATGTCGACTAAAAGAATACGCTTTTGTCTCCTCATGTCCAGGGCTCCAGTATCTGCCGAGCAGCTCTCCACGCTGGAGTGATCAAAGCCAGCGGCGGCTATGTGGACCTCCTGGCTCTGGATAAGAGGAAAAGCTACACCGGGACCTTGAAGAATGGCATCCAGTCCGAGAGGTACATGTCCTGTATCTCGCTTCACCTCTGCTCTCGATTCCTTCCTTCGCTTTCTCTCAGTAACTCAATTCAGTGGTCAGAAGCCATGATGGGCCAAATCCGTGGGCCGTTGGTGGTTGAAGAGTAATGGTGTGGTTTCTCTTCGAGGATGGACCACACAGGGGCTCTTTGCTGCGCGCAGAGTGCTTAAATCGACAAAAATCGACTCCAGTGTAATGAAATCTAACACTTGAATCAAACACCATCATCGAAGGAATTGATCGTGGCCTCTTAAATGCTTGCCAGCCTTGACCGGCCTGTAGACTGAGCATAGTAAAGCTATTCACTGACAGCTTGGATAGATTTGCTCCTCACCGTACGCTATTCATATGATGCAATCTAGGGGAAATGGAGGGCAACCAGTCATGTGAATTTTGCTTTATTAACAGGGAAGTGTTCACATGCTCTCCATATTAACACTGGATGGAACAGTTGTTGGTGTCTGACTCAGTCAATGATAATTACAGCAAATCTGATGCCAACGAAGCAACATATCCAATACACCACCACCTGAAGGCCAGTCCATTTCTGAATAAATGAATAGGCCAAGAACAGTAGTCAATAATGGCTGCTGGAAGAAATCTGAATGGAACCACAGCACGAGATGAACTCTGAGCCAGTGTTAATGTCATGCTTTCCAGAGCTAATCTGAAGCATATACACAAATAATTGAAGTTGATTAGAGGGCAATTACACTCTGGAATTCAACATCTACTAGAGTTAATAAGATCCAACCCAAAGTTGAATCCCTATTGTTTCCTTTCTTACTGTCAATTTATTGTATTGAATGTGCACTTGCAGTGTACTTCAAATATTAAAAGTATATTTAAAAAAATTATACATACAGATATCATATAATAATATAATAATAATGAAATAAAAGGCCACTTAAGTGTACTTAAAGTGTAAAGTAAACTTTAACACTTGTTAATTTTTAAAAAGTGAACTTTGTAATTTGACTACAAATGTAAAATTATAATTTCTAAATGCAATTTAAATGACTGTTTTAATACGTTTTTAATATAATTTGTCATGCTTTAAAAAAGTACACTTATTTTAATGAGTTGACTATCATAATAAAGCATGTGTAAAGAATTTTTAAAATATTTTTTGTTATTTAAAATTACATTTAAAGTTGATGTATTTTAAATGTGCTAATCAAATGTGTAATTATGACATACAACATACATACTTCAATAGAAATGATAGCAGTACACTTTAACCATAGCAGACATTAGAATTATGAAATTTCATATAAATACGTACTTAAAGGGATAGTTTTCCCAAAAATGAAAATTCTGTCATCATTTACTCACCCTCAAGTTGTTCCAAACTTGTAAGAATTTCTTACTTAAATGTAACTTTAAACTTTAGAGTTGTTGTTGTTGTTTTTGATCCACCGAAACAGGACTTAAAGGGATAGTACACCCAAAAAAGAAAGTTCTGTCATTTATTCACCTTCAAGTTCCAAACCTGTATGAATTTCTTACTCATATAAAAGATATTGTGAGGAATGTTGATAACCAAACAGTTGCCGGTCGCCACTGACTTCCATGGTATGGATGGAAAAAAATACTATGGAAGTCAATGGCTAGCAGCAAGTGTTTGGTTACCCACATTCTTCAGAATATATTTGATATGAGTAAGAAATTCATATAGGTTTGGAACTTGAAGGTGAAAAAATGACAGAATTTTCTTTTTTGGGTGAACTATCCCTTTAAGTCCTGTTTAAGTGGACAAAAAAACAACAACAACAACAACTCTAAAGTTTAAAGTTCAGCTAATTGCATTTAATACAAATTTAAACTCTAATCATTTTCATTTAATTGCAATTAACATGCAACTAAGTGTCTGAAAACATTAAAAAATATACTTAAGTGTGAACTGAATATAAGATCTTAGATATTTTTCACAAAGATCTGTTCATAGAGTGGCAAGTGTGTTTTTTAAAGTAGTTAATTGTTTGTTCATTGTTTTCTTTCTCTTTTTTTTCTTGCAGTAAAAGCAATACAGAAGGCGGTTCGTTCCGTGTCTTCGCTGTTAGAGAGTGAGACGGCACTGACGACACACAAAAGATCACCGATTTGCTCTCAAAAGTCAGGACATATCAAAGGAAATGCAACACTTCGGACTCTGTCTTTGGGAGGAAAGAGACATTTACAGAAGACCAAAGGATCTGTCAAAGTCTGCTAGCTCAATCCATGGGCTTCCAGGGGTTTTATATGCAATTGTGAACAACATTTTTAAGCACACATGCAACTCTTAACAAAATGCAGTGTGGTAGAAATGGTATTTTAACAGCGGTGCTGGTTTTAATCGTTGTTTTTTTTGTTTTTTTTTTAAATCAATGAAGTCAGTTTATTTTTTGATTATATTCTATTAGTTTTAAATACATGCAAAATCGCTAATTTCCATACAAAATGCATATTGATTACACTGTATTTAATCTGTACAGATATTTTGTCGATTTGTCAGACTTGTTGTGTTTCGCATTTTTTTGCTTTATTTCATTAATCATTTTTGAAGCCGGAGCTGGAAAAGAGGTCAACTTATTTGCTTCAAGAATTATTTTTCCCATTCAGTTTATCCATAGTGAAAAATATCCAACCATCTCCAAGATGAATCACCAAATTACAAACCTATTATGAAAATATAATTCCGAGCTCAGAGCTCATGGTACGTCTGTCTCAAAAGTTTATGCTTTATTGTTAAAATCAACTTCTTTATGACGAAAATGAGTGCGGATTTTAACTTCGGGAAACTTTTGCGCTCTATTGCAATAGTAGTTGAGTGTGTACAGAGCAGTAGGGGGGATTTATTGGACCTGAAGTGGGCAAACAGATGCTTCACAGAGAAATGGCAAAGAAAAAGAGGCAAAACTCCAAGCAAAAGAAACCTTCCCTTCATAATGCATGCAAGCCTTCCAGAGTCAACACTACTCAGACATTATGGTAAAGGTGTAAAAACATTGCAACAATGTTCAATCCCAGGAGAATTCAGTCACAGAGTGCATGTTTAGGCTCATCTTTCATCATGGTACCTTCATTTATGTTATTTATTATTATGCTTCCTTCAACTCCTGCTCAGAGCTGCAAATTCTGTGGAACAGAACCAAATATTTATGAATGTGACACATGATATATGCCCACTTGAGACTGAAACGTCTGTCAGAGTCTAACATGTTCCCATTTGGTTAAATGCTATACAAAACCCAGAGTTAATCATTACTGCCAAAAGCAATTTCATTAGAACTTTAACTTTATTTTTTATTTCGCACGGAATGAAACCCAAGTGCACAGTGCCGACCAAACACCGATTTTTAAAAATCACATTATACTGCAATGTAATAGAAACGTACTTAAGCTGAAAGTCATGCCTCTGTGAAGAAAGTATGTCAACTTCTTATCTTAATGCATATTTCTTAGTGTTTATAGAGTCCCGGATTTAGATAAAACGTGGATGTTCTTCTATGAAATAAGGGCCGTTGAGGACAATAATCCCTTTGAAGGCTTCTGTGTTGCTGCGTTTTACTTTTCACGTACTTTTATTTTCTTTGTAACTTTCTTGAAGTGTTACCTCAGTCCTGTTGCAGCAATATATTTGAGTATTAATGTCTTTAGGGAAATAATAAATGTTTGTACAGTACAACGGTTTGTGTAAATATTCAGATTTGTGCTTTGTTTTCAAGTCAGTAATGTAAAAGTTTGAAAGCGTATGTCATCTGTGCCTTTTTAAAGCCTGAGGATAATTGTTTTTGCACAAATTTAAAATTAAGACTATAAAATCTATGATACTGAGAGAATGTCTGTCTTTTGCTTTATAAAACACATCTTTATTTTACCACGTGAAATCAAAACCATATCAAAAACTCCCCTAGACCACCCAAGTGCTGGTCGACTCTTCATACACCACTTTTCAGTGAATAAAGAATAGTAGGAGTATACATATTTCAGATTATTCAATATAAATGATGTAGACTTCAGTCAGGGTCATCAGTGGATGCATTTCATGTTATAAAATTAATTCTTGGTACAAATACTTGAAAGCAAGTACTTGTTGGAAAAGAGATACACTAAATCAGTTAGGCTCTTAGCCAGAACACATTTTCACTGAACAGTTTATAAAACAGGTTGTCTAAGCAAATGGAGATGCATGTTTTATGTCACAAACCGGCACAGTATAGAGCATGACAAAAGATGCACTTTATTATGAAACTTTAAATCTGCACTTTTGAAAATGCACTGTTTAAAAGAGTACTTAAGTGTTAAGAATCATGAAAGTCTCTTTATGTACACATAACTGGCTGGTATTTTTTTTTTTAAATATACTTTTAGAATTAAAAGTACGCATTCAATACTATTCAGCACAATTCTTTTTCACAAGGGTAAGAGAATCAAAATTGGCAGTCACTTGATGGAAGAAAGTCATATTAAGCAGACGCCCACATGGACAGGTTGCACGATAAAGGACATTTTGGTAACCCTAAAGGGTTATTAGGGAATCATATCCACTATTAAGTTGCTTATTAGCATGCATATTAGCATGTTGACTGTTTATTAGTACTTATAAAGCACATATTAATGCCTTATTATGCATGACCATATTCTACATCCCTTAACCCTACCCCACACCTAAACAAAACTGCTACAAAAACGACCTTATTATCAATAAGCAGATACAGTATTTAGGAGTTTATTGAGGGGAAACTCTGTTGAAGGAGAACATAATCTGGACATACACTAAAATGCTGGAATGACATAATGTTGAACTGTGCTGCATTACTCTTCAGCCCTTTAATCTGTTCTTCCTCATGTCATGATGGAGACAAGAAGGAATTCGCCAGGTTTACCATAATGGCAACTCTGAATGTTTAGAACATGCTGACACTTCAGACCTGCGTTTATTGAGCAGCTTTTGCGGAAAGTCAAGTACTTGCTGTTTAAAGATACTCTCTTGAACATTACTAACATGCATAAGAACCGTGTTGGGTCAAAAACCCTTCTGTGATGATGACTGTATGTGCAATAGTTAATGCGAGATCTCTTTAATATCTTCAGTTCTATACAACAATGCGAGCAAATAAAGAGCAAATGTAGACTTTTTCCACAAATTCCTTCTTTTTTCCCCCCACTAAATACAGGGCTGATCTACTTTAATGTCAAACAGCATTTCAAGGTTTTGTGGATTAGAGGGTTATGTATTGTTGTTTTGAATTGTGACTTTAATGATTACCTATAATCAGTGTCTGAAATCCCACCGCCGACTATAAATGTTTCATTTTGGTCTATATAAATCTTACAGCTGTAATTAAAGAGAGCTGTTGTTGGCATTCTTACCCTGGCGTTTCACACTTGCTTGTGCTTCCTCACCAACATGTGTTTTAAAGCTAAAAGACATTTCTAGGACATGGCATTTGGTAATTGTATGAGTCATTCAGGTCATTGGAATTGGGACAGATTCTTAAAGGTGATATGTATTGTTTCTGCAAAAAGATGAAAGAGAAAAAAATGAAAAGATAAAAAAAGAAAAGATGCAAAAACGAGGACTGATGTCATCTTAAATAGTGAACACAAATTCAAAGTTCTATCTATCTATCATCTATCTATCTATCTATCTATCTATCTATCTGTCTGTCTGTCTGTCTATCTATCTATCTATCTATCTATCTTCTGTCTGTCTGTCTGTCTGTCTGTCTATCTATCTATCTATAATATATAATATATAATATATATAATTTCAAAATGTACAAAAAAATGGCCAAAAAATATGTTTACAGTTTTTCTCAATTGCTTTGGCTCAATTCTCGAATGAAACTTTTTTTTCCCGAAACAATAAGTTCAGATCTCTGAACAATTAGCTTCTTGTTCACATCAGATTGGAATTTCTTATTGATTTGAGCAAATTGCAAATACTTTGGCACATGTGTGCAAACAGTAAGTACAGTTTCATTCGAGAATTGAGCCAAACCAATTGAGAAAAACTGTAAAATAAATTTGTTTCAAAACATATTTTTGAAAGCAAACATATATTTACAGACATTACTAACATATTTTTAAAAAGCTTTTAAAATATTATTTTGCCACATTTGAAGAAAAACCTCATTTGTTGTGAACATATAACACATTTGAATAAATATCAGCAAGCAACATACTTTACAATGTAAAAATTACAATCTTACAATATATATATAAAAAATTATACATTATGAAATCCTTTTAAATCTAGTTTTGATCTAGGCTATTTGTAACGCCCCTGTGGACTGTTTATTGTGGTTTCTTCCCCTTTTGTTGGTTTAGCCCTTACTATTATCAGTTAATCACCTCATTGTGCTCACCTGTCTGCCCCTCGTTATCCACCCTATATCAGTTCCTGTCCATTATGTTCCAGTTGGTCGGTTATTGTGAATGTTACCCTGAGTGTGTGTGTCTCACCTTCCTGAATCTGCCTTGTTGTGTCTACATTAAAAGTATTATTGGAATCCTTGTCGTCCTCGTCGTCCTGCCTGCCTCCACACACTGTGACCGTGACAGAATAACCGACCCCTAAGTAACGTATAGCTGCGTCTTTCCCCTTGTTTGTTTTTCCGTTTTTTGTCAGTTTTTATTTTTTTGTTATGGATTACCCCGCCTTCCAAATCCTCCTGCTGGAGCAGGGGGAACGCTCTCTTGAGGACCACACGAA
>NW_015549609.1:1126190-1126516 GCF_001515605.1 Sinocyclocheilus anshuiensis
GCTCCCTCGTCCCTCCGGCTCCGCCTTGGTCGGGCATCGACCCGCCATCGCCTCTGGACTCCACTTCTCTGGCTGCACCTCGTCGCTCTGTCCCACCGGCTCCGCTGGGCTCCTTCCTCCCTCCAGCTCCACCGTGGTCCTCAGTCGCTCCGGCTCCACCGCGGATCTCCGGATCTCCGCCTCCGCCTTGGTCGCCAGAGCCCTCGGCTCCACCCTGGCCACCCGGATCCTCGGCATCCCCCTGGCTCGTTGGTTCTCCGTCTCCGCCTTGGGCTCCTCCACCACCTGCTCCTCCGCTGTTGGTCGGCCACCCGGAGTCGGCGGCC
>NW_015549609.1:1126526-1129735 GCF_001515605.1 Sinocyclocheilus anshuiensis
GGTCGCCAGAGCCCTTGGCTCCACCCTGGCCCCCCGGATCCTCGGCATCCCCCTGGCTCGTTGGCTCTCCGTCTCCGCCTTGGGCTCCTCCACCACCTGCTCCGCCGCCGTTGGTCGGTCCCCTTGAGTCGGTGGACATTCCTCCTCCATGGCTCCTCCCTCCATCGGCTCCACTGTGGGCCGCTATTATGGCTGTGGCCTGGGTCCCACCTGGTTCCTCCTCCTGCTCCGGTTCCCTCCTGTCATGTCCCTGGCTCCTCCCTCCATTGTCACCTCCCGGGACTCTGTTAGCCGTCCTCCTCCTGGAAGGCCGTCCTCCGCCGGAACCTCCACCTGTCTGGTCTGCCTGCCAGCCCTTTGCCTTCCCCTGTCACCATCTCACATCCACTGCTTTGTCCTCCTCCTAGTCCCCCTCCGCTCCTCCCTCTGTTTCTACGGTGCGAGGACGCACCTTCCGGGAGGCGGGAGTAATGTAATGGCCCTGTGGACTGTTTATTGTGGTTTCTTCCCCTTTTGTTTGTTTAGCCCGTACTATTATCAGTTAATCACCTCATTGTGTTCACCTGTCTGCCCCTCGTTATCCACCCTATATCAGTTCCTGTCCATTATGCCATCCCCATTTGAATTTAACCTATATGTTTTTTTATTTTAGTTGATCAACTTTATTTTCTCGAACTTTTCCTGCTTTTTCACCACAGCTGCAGTGCCCTACTTCAGGATCATGCAATTATTTGATTGAGCTTGCGACTTGAGTTTTTGACACTTCAGCAATGGAAAATGGCATTTAGGATGACTCAGAGACATTAATTCACATGTTATGGTTACAAACCCACTGCTGTGCATGATGGAAACAATGTAGCCAAACACAACAGTCAGCAGTCTCCTGTGAACCATAGAACAAAACCGTTTCAATTCAATCGTTTATTAGCTCAGTTGCCATAAGACCACAGGGTTACTTACAGGTTACACACTTACAGGTAACTTCCTGGTTAAATAAAGGTAAAGAAGTTACTAATTTCTGGATAGAAGAGAATAAACATCGCAAAAGCTCCAGGGAAGTTTGTTGTTCTGCACAAGAGAGATAGACGAGTAATCGCAGGATTTGCATCTGTATTTGTGAGGATTCTTGGAAAAGGAAAACTGGATCAACAGAGCCAATGCGTACTTTTAAAACTATGAGGGGAACTGCAGTACTACGTTTGCCATATTGATTTATCTCAGAAGTCTGGTCTTTGTTTTAGTCTGTGTAAATTTTGAAAGTTTTTCTCCAGTTTCAGAACTGATTATAAGATGGATTGATGATTTGGCAGAAGTGGGATACACCAGGACTGTCATGGAGGAGGACACAAGATTAAATAGAACAGAACAGAAATGACGAGTCCTATAAACACTATGAACTCTGGAGAATGAGAGGAAGGAGGGCAGAAAGATCTGGTGATGCTGGAGAACAGGCAGCTGGAGGAGTGTTAGTGGAAACTCAGATCTTTGTTGTGAATGTTACCCTGAGTGTGTGTGTCTCACCTTCCTGAATCTGCCTTGTTGTGTCTACATTAAAAGTATTATTGGAATCCTTGTCGTCCTCGTCGTCCTGCCTGCCTCCACACACTGTGACCGTGACAGAATAACTGACCCCCAAGTAACGTATAGCGGCGTCTTTCCCCTCGTTTGTTTTTCCGGTTTTGTCAGTTTTTATTTTTTTGTTATGGATTACCCCGCCTTCCAAATCCTGCTGCTGGAGCAGGGGGAACGCTCTCTTGAGGACCACACGAACGACTTTCTGTCCCTGGTCCACACACCGTGACCGTGACACTATTCCATCCCCATTTGAATTTAACCTATATGTTTTTTTTTTTTAGTTTATCAACTTTATTTTCTCGAACTTTTCCTGCTTTCTTTCACCACAGCTGCAGTGCCCTACTTCAGGATCATGCGATTATTTGATTGAGCTTGCGACTTGAGTTTTTGACACTTCAGCAATGGAAAATGGCATTTAGGATGACTCAGAGACATTAATTCACATGTTATGGTTACAAACCCACTGCTGTGCATGACGGAAACAATCTAGCCAAACACAACAGTCAGCAGTCTCCTGTGAACCATAGAACAAAACCGTTTCAATTCAATCGTTTATTAGCTCAGCTGCCATAAGACCACAGGGTTACTTACAGGTTACACACTTACAGGTAACTTCCTGGTTAAATAAAGGTAAAGAAGTTACTCATTTCTGGATAGACGAGACTAAACACCGCAAAAGCTCCAGGGAAGTTTGTTGTTCTGCACAAGAGAGATAGATGAGTAATCGCAGGATTTGCATCTGTATTTGTGAGGATTCTTGGAAAAGGAAAACTGGATCAACAGAGCCAATGCATACTTTTAAAACTATGAGGGGAACTGCAGTACTACGTTTGCCATATTGATTTATCTCAGAAGTCTGGTCTTTGTTTTAGTCTGTGTAAATTTTGAAAGTTTTTCTCCAGTTTCAGAACTGATTATAAGATGGATTGATGATTTGGCAGAAGTGGGATAGACCAGGACTGTCATGGAGGAGGACACAAGATTAAATAGACCAGAACAGAAATGACGAGTCCTATGAACACTATGAACTCTGGAGAATGAGAGGAAGGAGGGCAGAAAGATCTGGTGATGCTGGAGAACATGCAGCTGGAGGAGTGTTAGTGGAAACTCAGATCTTTTCCTCCTTTCTGAATCATTCTTTCTAGTAAAAATTAGGTCATGTGGGATGACATGGGCACGGAAAGCCAATTATGCTATTTGGGATGGCACAGAAAATTATTTCAAAACTAATGATGAATTCTACTAAATAGTATGAAAAAATATTTGTTGGACCGATTATTCAGCAAAGCACAATGATAAAGCGATATTTTGAATGGACGTATCTAAAATAACAGTGCAATGGACATTTTTTTTTGTTATTGCAACTAATCCAGAAACATTCAATGCATCATTAATTAATCAGCATTTTACAACTTAACACAAATGTGTGTGGAATATTTTAAAGGGGTCATATGATGTGATTAAAATTTTTCCTTTCTCTTTGGAGTGTTACAAGCTCTTGGTGCATAAAGAAGATCTGTAACGTTGCAAAGACTAAAGTCTCAAATCCAAAGAGATATTCTTTATAAAAGTTAAGAGTCAACCACGCCTACCTAAAACGGCTCATTCTAACACGCCCCCACATGTCTACGTCA
>NW_015549609.1:1129938-1138660 GCF_001515605.1 Sinocyclocheilus anshuiensis
ATTACACCAAATACACAAAATAATGTTCTTTTTAGCAGCATCATATTTAATAGCGTCAAATCATTTTAACTGAATTTGACATGGCCTGTTTCATGGCCTGAAGTCGTACTTCAGAAGAGAATACATGCAGTGTTGTAATATAGTAGAGTAGTTAGTTGTATAGTTGTAAATGCTATGGTATACTAATATGGTAATCAGTTATGATATCATGATATCCTAAACGTAAAAATATACAAAAAAGTCAAAAAATAAACTAAAAGTTTGCTAAAATATGTTGCAAATTCATGTAAATATATTTTCTACAAATATATATTTTTTGTATTTGAAAATATATTTTAAAAATCTAAATCTAAATATTTATTACAATATAAATTATATATTTATATAACCCCCTTAGCTATTATAAATTCACTGTAAACTACGGCTTCACGGGGCTTATTGCTTTTATAAAACGGTTATTCCATATGCATAGTTAGGTTTCACAAAATAAAACCGGGCAAATAAAGTGTAAGGATATAAATAAAAACAGTATTCTTCCACCAAACAATGTAGTTCCTCAGAAACAGTTGTGGTTCCAACAAAGTGGTTGCCGAGCAACACACAAAGTAAACAAAGGTGTATGTTTGTAGAGTAATTTACAACAGCTTCGAACGCGGCTCAACCAATCAGAATCCAGGACCGGAACTATCCGTTTTATAAGAAGTTTTTCTGAACCAAAACACAACAGTGAAAGTTGTTTGAGAATTTAGAGTCAAATAAAACTAGCTGAGTTTCACTAAATGGTGTAACTAATTTGATCAATATTTGTTTGAACAGAGTTATTAATGTGCATGATTGTTAAAACTACTGATGAGCCTAATGCTGAGGAAAACACCAAGTCCATGAGAAGTTTTCCAAGTGGACATTGCCTTGACACATGTACATATAACTGCAATCACAGCAAACAATGCAGGTAAGTGTCTGTGCTCACTTTGGATTTCCACAGAGAAAAGTGTAGTACCTTCAGCTCTGCTGGACACCAAAAACTAGGCCTGGTGGTCATTAACAATAGTCTTTGAACTATCGCGATATCCAAATGCCATTTGTAAAGTACAGTAGGTTTATGGTACATCTTCCGGCATGTCATTTAGACATCTGTTCGAGGATCATGCTATAAGAGCGGTCAAAGGTGAGGGGCCTTAGAGACACATTGGGCCCTCCAATAACAGAAGCAAAGGAAATGATGTGTATCTCAGGAATCTGGGCTGTAGAAGAGCTGCAGTAAATCACCTGAGATCTGGGAACACCATCACTGAAGCTCTTGTCAGACAGTCACAAATATTTGTTCACACTGTTACTGACATAAAAATGTGTCCACGTGTCTTCCAGATATATTATATGATCGGTATATAAACATGTCTGCATTTATGGACGAGTAGACTAAAACTCTTAACAAACACAATATTCAGTGTTTTGATGAATATGTTCATTTGAGATTTATATACACATAAATATTAATAAAGGTACAAAATGTACATACATACATGATTTATGTATACATATGACGTTTACACACATTTAGTTTTTCATATTTGATACATCAGGCTTTTATGGCTCATACAGTATGATAAAGTGAGAATATGGAGCTCATACTTGAGGAATAAAAACACAGAGGCCTAAAATGAGCAAAAATTTGCAATTTGGCGCCGTTGCAAGACCAAAAATTAAGATGACATTCTGATGCTTGTTATGTAAATCAATGAGATCTTTATAAGAGTATAGCAGACTACCTGCATAAAACACATATACATATCAGTTGCCACTCTATATATTTTAATAACATGTCTTAAGATGATATTTAAATGCTTAGTTTTATGATCAATGCTCTGCAGTTTTTATTGTGGGGCAAAACACATTTTGCAATACAATGATGATTGAGATGAACAAATAAACATTCCTCAACAGCATGGTGGATCATATTTGATACTCACATTTTAACATGATGTTTCTAAAAAATGAATAATCAAGTAAACCGAAGGTGCTTCAGTCCAGTAAGTGTTCATCTTAAAATATTACTAACAATATAAGAACTATTCTTACTTTATTAAAATCAGTAAAGAGTTGCAACCTCTCACAGCAAAAAGACACGTGAACCTGTAGGATGTTTTTATAGTTATACTAAAAGGCCTTTTACGTGCTAAAACGTATATGAACTTTCAATCTGACAACAGAAGGCATGTAGTCAATTGTGTACAACAGGTTTTTCAGCAACGTTTTGTTGATCATGTTGATAATTTAGAGGCCATAGAAATTTGCATATGAAGTATGATACAGTAGACTTTATAGGGTTAAGAATGTGTCTACTAAGAAAACTGTGGTGTAGAATAATTGATACCAAATTCCTCATGTGTAAAGAATAAAGTATTTTGTAGCACAATCTTTAAAGGCTTCTGGAAAGTAACGCTGACAAGAAATGATATCTTTAATTTCTGAAGTATTCAGCTAAACACAGGGTGCCATCGTGTTGGTTAGTGAGGAGAAACTGTTTATCATTCTGGGACTGAGGGATATTATGGAGTATGAGTCAAATCATGGTTTAGGTCCAACTGAACCACAGTGCTGTTTTTTGGTTTACACTTTAATGGTCTCATTTTTCCCAATGTGACACACTTTCGTGGTGGGAAGACATGACAGATGTTACAGTTTAAGGTTTCTATTCCTGTACTGTATTTTACCATGCTGCTAATGCACAGAGTCCCACAGTACTGCTGAGATGGTTAAAACAACAAGCTGCGTCTCAGAGATGTTTTGGACCATTGATGCTCTGGTGACTTGTTCTGAGGTGCTGTTTGATGGATGTCAAGTCTTTTATTGCCACCATATGCTCATGAGATTCTCAGAAGATTATGTTGGCGCCTACAGGATGGGCCCTTTAAGGCCCACTGCGGTGTTTGAAAACGTTGTTGTCAGTGTACAAAAAGTTCATCCATTAAAGTTCAAGCAGAGAAAACCATATGAATGTCCTTCCAGAGAGCATCACATTCTTACAAATGCCATTTATTGGATATTGCATAACCCAGAACTGTGTATTAGGACTTGAGCTGAGTTATCCCTGAACTTTTTGATGCTTTTTGATGCTTCACAGTTGTTACAAAAAGAATCAGTGAACACAATTTCTGATTTGCTATTACATTTTCTAGATACAATTTCTAAAATGATTTTATTAGCATCTCCAAATACTCACCATACTGATTAAAAAAAAAAATACTGACATCTTTTACGTGAACATTAAACACTGTAACATCAATTACACATAAAAAATATATTTAAGGGTAAATTAATGGGGGGGTATCTGTATATCTGAATTCACAGTATTTATAATAAGTAGGCGGAAAGTACCTGCCAATGAGATTCTGACGCATCTGATGGAAGAGGATTTGTAAATTGCATTGAACAAGAAACATCAAATAAAGAGACAAACATTATTTGTATTGTTTGTGCTTTATTTTATTGTTTAATAATAATAATTATTATTATTATTTATATTTTTATGTAAATAACTGTTTTGCTTTTTTGTACACTTGCACTGTTGCTTAAACTGGAGTTTCTTTAAAAAAAACGTTTTAATCATTATTGAAAGGTCAAGGCACATGTTTGTCACCATATTTTGAGAATGATTATTTACATTGAGTCATTAAAGTTTAGTATAGTTATTTGAGTATTAATATGTAAGTTTTACCAAAACCTAAATCATGATAGGTAAGGATGTAAAAAGCTGCCATTATTAAATCATTTTAACTTCAAAATGTTTTAGACTGCTTCTGCTTAGTAAACGCTTGATCTGTGCATATTTCTCTCCTGATTCAGACAAGATTACTTTTCCACAGGAGAAAGCAATACTATGGTTTGAAAAAAGTTTTGAAGGTAAAAACATGTCAATAATGGATTTGTTCCTTACAAACATGCAGCTTTTCACTTCACAAGATGTTAACTGATGGACTGGAGTGGTGTGGATTACTTGTGGATTATTGTGATGTTTTTATCAGCTGTTTGGACTCTAATTCTGACGGCACCCATTCACTGCAGAGGATCCATTGGTGAGCAAGTAACGGAATGCTACATTTCTCATCCACATCTTGGATGACCTGAAGATGAGTAAATTTTCAGCAAATGTACATTTTTGGGTGAACTGTTCCTTTAATGCCAGTGCAAAAGGCCTAGAGAGACTGAGCCTCCTGTGGGGCAGTCTAGTACTTTCAGTCTGGGAGAGAAACCTTTCCCAGAACCTTTCTGATCAGGCGCAGTGGACCCTGCATTACGCATGTGCTGTTTTTTTGTTGTTGTACAACTCTCCCATTCGTCGTAAGCTTATCACAAATGTAACAGGGACTCATTACGTAATCTGACTGGCTTTTGTGTTGGCGAACACGACCACCCTAAAGACTATGTCACAACTGCACAGTCTGTGATATGGGAAGGTTTTCCCTATGATTCTGGCTTGATGACGATCATAATCGTTCTTGGAATACAGTGAGTCCCTCTTATGATAAGAGGGTATTTCCAATGAATCACACATTGATGCATTCAGAGAAGTGTTGCTGAAATATCATTTATTAAGGGTGAGAAATATTAAATCTTAGTAGATGTATTGTGGTTTTTATGTGTGGGTTATGTATTAGTCAAGTGCCAACTAACCACTGTTTTATGTCTTTTTAATCAAGAAAATATGGTCGCTTTTATATTGTTCTGTGGAAATGACACCTTCAGTCCTCGGGAGGCTCTCAAATAAGTAAATACTATGATAGTTGTTAGCTGCTAACTGCTGTTTGTGTTTTTCACTTCACAGGATGTTAATTGCTGGACTGAAGTGGTGTTTGGATTACTTGTGGATTATTGTGATGTTTTTGTCAGCTGTTTTGACTCTAATTCTGATGGCACCCATTCAAGGCAGAGGATCCACTGGTGAGCAAGTGATGCTACATTTCTCCAAATCTGATAAAGAAAGAAACTCATCTATATCTTGGACATTTTCAGCATTCACACACAAGTTTACGTTAAAAACACACGAGTTGGTTATGTCTGTGAAGGTAAACAGCTGGGAAATAAATCGCTTGTTTATTTTAGATCTGTGTGGCAGCAGCAATATACAGTAGCCTAAATAAATCAATAAATCTACTGCTCTCGTCTCCTCTGAGGCTGGGACTCTAAATAATGTTCTGTGCTCGTCTGTGCAGCCAAAGACAGAACAGTTAGCATGTTTTGCTCAAACCTTTGCCATGGCATTAGAACTGGTACACCGTTGTCGCTTGCGAAATCAAAATGACGGTGCCTTGAGTGGAAGTTTACAGATTAATTGGCGGTAATATTATAATGAGATCCCTTTGCCACATCACCAAGGGAGCTAAATCAGACGCGCTCATTTTCTCAGACGCTTGCAGAAAAAGGCTTCCCAAAACAAAGTTACTGGGTTAAATCTTTTTCATGTTTCTTTGGTTGGTAGATGCACCAGGGACCTGATTATAGCACTTAAAACCTGGAAAAGTCAGATTTTCATGATATGTCACCTTTAAGTGACAAAGAAAAGTCCAGGACATGAAGCCCTCCTCTAAATGCTTGTTTTCATTTAGTCTTCCCCCAATTATGGACCAAAATGTCACCGCTTTCACAAAGACTATAACAAGAAGTTGTCTTCTGATGTCAGTTTAACTCAACTCTGTATGGGGAAAGTTTTCAGTCAAATTCAAAGGGTTTCTCTCAAGCTGTAATTTACTTACTCTAACCATGTAGGACGCAAATTGCTTTATTTATTCAACAGCATATATGGTAGTTAGAAGACTACAAGAACCAGATGACTATAAGAGGTGAAACTTGAGCTGTTTGTTGTTCCACGGAACCATAAATTAACCATATAGTTGGTTTGTTGTGACGTCTATCTGCACGTTGGTCATCGCAGGGTCTGGCTCTTTAAAGGGTCCAAATGCTCCAACTTTGTTGATTCATATTTCTATTTCCCAGGAGGAAAAACACCAGTCTGACATGGGCCGCGTCACTGAGGCCAGCCGCTGACGTATGCCGAAAGAGGATGGAGCAGGAGCTCCCATTCCAGCCAAAAATTCTCATTCTTGGAACTAGCATTTTCAGCTGTGAAAAGCGGCTTACAGAGAAGCAGAGGGAAAGACTACAGTTCATACTGTTCTCCAGAAGTCTCACATCCCTCACGTCGCTTTGATTTGTTCAGACACTGCATCCATTCCAATGGATGTCACTTTTCTCTGAGGTTTCTTTGGTGCTTGTTATGTGGTGCCACTCAAAATGTAAATAACGGATGCTGCCATCTGCAGTATAAGTCAATGAGTGTCCTATTACATATTATTTGACCAAAAAAGCTTATATTTTATTCTATTCTATTCTATTCTATTCTATTCTATTCTAGTCTATTCTAGTGTAGTATTATGTTGTGATAAAAAGTGACAGTATGGATCATCCCTACAGTAAGCTTGAACATGAAATTTTTGTTTTTAATACTCTTAAGGTGTTTTACTCTTTACAGTTCTTTTTGTTTTATCTGTTTGCCGCAAAAAAAAAAAAAATTAAGCTATTATAAATATTTAATATTTAAAATAAATGTTTTTTAAGTGATCAATAAAATGATTGATAACTATAATTTAGAAATATTTTGTATTAACGAAATAATATATTTACTTTATTTAAAAATATGGTGATATCAAATCCCTTCAAAAAGCTTCAACTTCATTTTTATTTCCAGCCGCAATCAATCAATCAATCAATCAAGTACAGATATTAGTCTATAAATATTTAATTTTTAATTTTTAAAAGAAAATTATTGATAACTATTTGGAATAATTTTGAAATAACTCACAACATAAAGATGTTTATTTGAAAAAAAGAAGAAGAAAAGAAGATAATTATTTGATTATTTGGATGTTACTATAGACAGAACCAATGCCTATAATAATGGATATTGAAAATAACTATAAAAATTATCTTCAACAAAAATTTCCTGATTGTTTTTTTCATGTTTGCATTAAAATTAAACTAGCCTCATATTTCATCTGCTCATTAAGATTTGGGTTTGAAAGGCATAAGAGAGATCTTGCCTAAAAGAAATCACACTTTCCCCCTGTTTCTCCATTAGTAAAGGAGCCAGTACCGTCTCAAGGACTTTGGGTTTCACATCAGTGTGCACAGACTCAGTTGGCAGGATTCTGTTGTAAACATGTTCGGAGAAAAGACATTTTCTTCCTCTTTTAAATCAAAATCATTCAGGAAGTTCCAACAAAAGCTGCCAAACACTGGCATTCCATTTAACAAACACAATGATTCACACAGGATTGCCTCCTCTAGCCTCAGAAAGTCCCATTCAATGACTATCAATCATTACAGAATGTACATCATGTGTTTCTTCTACTGAGGTTCTATTAAGGTTTGTTTGCAGATCCTCAAATATTCTAGTTGCCAGTGGGTTGCAGGTATTTCCACATTTTTATTGAACACAGAAAATATTAGCAGGTTCCACAGCCACTATGGCTCATACAGTAGCACAGTATTGTAGAAATAAATAAAAGTAGGCTGCTGTGAGTTGTGGTAGTTAGTTAATGGTCATTTACAGAACGAGTTTCATCAGTCAACAGCTTCTGTACTCAGACTGACAGCTACACACAGAGCTGCTGTGCTACAGCTGATGGATGATGCCACGCTTGTTTAGTCTTAAGATGTGCTGTGAGATTTTTCTTCTGGCTGAACAACAGCAAGCATTTTTCTGAATGTTGAATGAGCACAAACACACTCAGGTACATGAGGGTACTTAGAACAAATTTGTTTCTTTCAATTAACCTTAGAATACCTTAGAAAGTACCATACACAGAAAATCTAGAGCTTCAACCGTTAGGCTACATTAAAGCCTTTCTTCCTGTATATTCGTAATTCTGAACTTTTTTTTAAAAACTTGTAGATCCTCAAAATCCCTTCATAATGAAGTAAGTATATCTAGCGTAGCGTTAGTTCTGGCAGGTCACATTAGTCAAGCTCGCATCAGCTGACTCTCAGCTGATCCTCATCTACCTATAGGAATACGACACCTATCTAAGTATTCATATATAAGGTCCCGCAGTAGTATCAGCAGTTTTCGCATTGCTCAATATGCTAATTGTCAATCATCTTTAACGATAGTGGTCCTGACAGAAATATTATAACTGATGTAAACATATAGAAGCTTAAAGTGAAAGTTCACCCAAAAACGAAAATTCTGTCATTAATTACTCGCCCTCATGTCGTTGCAAACCTCTAAGACTTTCGTTCATCTTCGGAACACAAATTAAAGGGGTCATATGACGATGCTAAAAAGAACATTATTTTGAGTATTTGGTGTAATGAAATGTGTTTATGTGGTTTAAGGTTAAAAAACACATTAAAACGTACTTACAGGCTGTGAGTCAGAAGCGCCAGACTGTTCTTGCAAAGTTGGAATTGCCCCCCTTTATAGAAACAACCTTTGAGCACAGCATTGTAGGCTACTCTCCCGGGTTCAGGTCAGGAAGCAGTCTTCTGTAAAATGTGCTGCACATTGGGTTGAACTGTTCTGGAACAGTGCTGTAAATACAACTTAACCACTGATTTCTAGTCATGTCCTCTTTTAGCTAGAGTGAGCGGAGGCCCGGGGGCTAGAGTGAGCGGAGGCCAGGGGGCTAGAGTAAGCGGAGGCCGGGGGGCTAGAGGGAGCCGA
>NW_015549609.1:1138774-1152969 GCF_001515605.1 Sinocyclocheilus anshuiensis
AACTGTTCTGGAACAGTGCTGTAAATACAACTTAACCACTGATTTCTAGTCGTGTCCTCTTTTGGAAGGCCAAACAAAGTAGTTTCGCTTTCACAATGAAAAACACACAGTGCCTCCACGACATGGCGGCGGCGGCAACAACAATACTACAGCGAGAATAAAAGTTACTCCTTCTTTCTTTGCGTGAACATTTGGGTGGCGTTATGCAAATCATCCCACACAGTGACGTAGACATGTGGGGGTGTGTTTAAACGAGGCGTTTTAGGAGGGGGTGGACAAGTCTTAACTTTTTTAAAGAATATCTCTTTAGGTTTGAGACTTTGAGAGTTTTTGCAATTTTATGGGTCTTATCTATGCATGAACAGCTTGTAACACTCCAAAGAGAAAGGAAAACTTGAAATTGCATCATATGACCCCTTTAAGATATTTTTTATAAAATTCTGAAGATGAACAAAGGACATACGAGTTTGAAATGACATGAAGGTGAATAGGGCCTAATTAATGACAGAATTTTCATTTTTGGGTGAACTTTTAACATTACAGCAGTGTCCGTCGTGTTCGTCAACTTAAAGCAATATTTAATATACACATTTTATAGTGTCAGTTATAACTGTACATGCTGTAAACAATTTTACAGCATATATTAAGCTTAATGTAACATTGATGCTAAATAAGACTTAAAAATAGAAGAAAAACAACAAACAGTATACAAATCAGAAAAAAGATTATGGAAATGATGGACAGTAATCGCATATGATTGCACACTGTAATGGACTGCATAAGGGTAGTTTAGGTTATTTTTCTGTACTAGAATACATAGAAAATGTAACTCTTCCAAACTGGCTTACAATTCACTGTTTGAACTCTAAAGTAAGCATGCATCAGGCAAGGAGCAAGGACAAGGTTGACTCAAGAAAGAAATGACAGGATTTATGTACTGTGCAGATGCCTTTTGAGAGAGAAAAGCTTCTGTATTTCACTGGATTATTTTACATTATGTAATGTTATTTCTTAATACTAGAAATGTGTAAATGGTCTTTCAGAATTATGCAGACACAGTTACATCAGATGAGTGGAAAAGTACTCTCCTGCCTGTGGCCTCGTTGCTTGTGCCTGATTTTCCCTCTGGGGTAGCTCTCTATGTAATCAGGTGCGCTAGAGGCCTCAATTTAAGCCAGCGTACAAGGGCTGCCAAGACTTGCCCGTTTGCTGCTTATTTTCACTCATATCTCAGCCTCAAGAGCCAGGCTACAGATGCGAGTGTACGGTTCAGGGTGAAAATGTGAGCTGGAGGTTGCAGGGAGGTAATTCATCTTCAGATTTTCACTGGAGGATCAGTGTCCGTTTTGTACAATAATCTACACAGATTTGGCATTGATGCTCATGGCTCCTCCATTATACATTATAATAAGAGAGATTCATGCCATATACTGGTATTGAATGATCTGGCCAAACAATAAAGACGAGGCTGGACACACATTCTGGGCTTGTCAGATCAAACACAGCTGCCCATGTACCCTCAATAACCCTGCACCGTTTTTGTAATTTATAGTACCCCATGTCCTAGATTTCCTCTCAACAAACATCAGCAGAAAGACATACTAATTGTGCCTGAGAACTTCTCCTGTAAAACAACATTGACAATGACAACTCAAGGCACTCTGAGGAGGCTGTGATAGTTGGCCACAGTGTGTGAAATTTGGAGTTACGTGCTATAATGCCCGTATTGGCAGTTACATTGCACAATACACTGACTGCACTCTTAAAACGAAAGGCTCCAAAGGTTTTTTTTTTTTTTTTGCAGCGATGCCATAGAAGATCTTTTTTTATGTTCCTCAAACAGAACAGTTCTTGAAAAAACAACAGCTCACCCCAAAATGATAATTTGCTGAAAATGTACTCACCCTCAGGCCATCCAAGATGTAGATGAGTTTGTTTCTTAGAAATGTACCATTACAGCACTTGCTCACCAATGGATCCTCTGCAGTGAATGGGTGCCGTCAGAATGAGAGTCCACACAGCTGATAGAAACATCACAATAATCCACAAGTAATCCACACCACTCCAGTCCATCATTTAACATCTTGCGAAAAGCTGCGTGTTTGCAAGAAAAAAATCCATCATTAAGGCATTTTGAAAAAGTTCTCGTCTGATTTCATGAGAGAAATATGCACAAATAAAGCACCGTTTACAGGAGAAAAGTCAAAAGCAGCTCTAAACAAATATGTGGGTGGATTTCGAAGTGAGAGGACACCAGGAGATGGACTTTTTAACTGGATGAAGCGTTATTATGGATTATAGACAAATATTTTGGACAAAAGCGACGGTTTGAAGTTAAAATGCCTTAATGATCGATTTGTTCACAAACATGCAGCTTTTTGCTTCACAAGATGTTAACTGATGGACTGGAGTGGTGTGGATTACTTGTGGATTATTGTGATGTTTTTATCAGCTGTTTGGACTCTCATTCTGACGGCACCCACTCACTGCAGAGGATCCATTGGTGAGCAAGTGATGGAATGCTAAATTTCTCCAAATCTGTTCAGATGAAGTAATAAACTCATCCATATCTTCGATGGCCTGAGAGTGAGTAAAATTTCAGCAAATAATGTACCTTTATTTTTTAGAGTATGGCTCATAGTCTGCGTGGAGGAGAAAAAGAAGGAAGAATATCGCTCCTGTATAATTAGATAAAGCCACTTGTGACTATCATATAAGAACTGATAATAATGTGTGATGTACATTAAAGGAATGGCATGCCAAGGGATTCAATTAAGATGATGAACTGTTACAACCACTGAAATGCGTTAATCACACAAACTTTCACTCTCTGATTTATAATATGTCATAACCACATTTGGATAATAATACATTTGTTATTATATAAAGGCCTGCATTCAATTAAGGCTTGGTTGTTGAAACAATACTGAGAAGCTGAAAGTACATCAAGATGTCAGACTTTGTTTTTCTGACTAATCGCTGGCTCAGCATACTATTGTGCTGCGTTGTACTACATCTTATTATAAAGACTGCAAACAGACAGACTTGGTTTAAACCTCAAAGTCTTGAACACAAGCTTTGATGTCTGGTTTTCATCACCAAATTAAAGGTGCATTTAGGAGTTTGGTGCTAATTTAAAAAGTTTTACAAATTATGAAACAAATTGTGTTTTTGTGAAGAGTCAGCTGAATGGTGTACATGCACATTAGTTGACTGTACTTACAATACTTTTCTTTAAAAAGTGTTTTAATTATATATACACACACACATATATATATATATATATATATATATATATATATATACAGTATATGTTCTGGGTCTTAAAGAGTGCTTAAGCGAGCACGTTCATGACTAAATGCACTTTGTAATAATGTCAAATTACGGTTAACTTTTTTTTTTTTTTTTTTCATTTAAGCAGCCTGGTTTACGTAAAATACATACGAATTATCATGAGATCACGTTGGATGACTTGCAACTCCATTATAAACAGAGTGGAGGCGCTTGTGTTGTGCTCGTGCTGCTGTTTTTAAAGTGACCGAAAAAAATAGGAATAACTGTGTGGTTTGAATTTACTGCTCTACTGGTCTTGAAATGTGACTGAGAAACTTTCTGTCCTTTCGCTTGTCATCACATGCTGTTGTTACTGGTTAATTGCAGCAATGCTACTTTAATTAAGGGAAGTCAGATGGAGACAGGGATCGGTATTTTATTTTAGAAGAGTTAAAGCTGACTTTCAGAGAGTGACGGTTGTGTTATTGTGGTCACGGTGTCCATGTGGAGAATATCTCCAGAGCGGAGCTGTTTATGACACGGATCAGCAGAGTTTAATGAAAATCAGGCCAGGCTACGGGCTAACTGTTCTGTCTTTGTCTGTGTGCTCTGGTCCTTGTCTTTCCCTGGCACTTGGGACTGCTTATGATAGCAGCCAATTCCACCATGGCTTCTGAGGTTTTGGGATGCTTGGCTTCAAGTGACAGGTCTACCCTTTACTTCTCCCCACTTCTGGCTTTCAGCATCTTCTCTCGTTCTTGGATAGTAAACCAGCATCTCCTCCCAGCTATGATGACTATATTTTCATGGCTGTGTCGTCATATTTATGTTGATATTTTGGGTTTTTAACCATCCACTTTTCTTTGATTAAAGAATTACAGACAGAGACACAATCATTTTCCCACTGTTCTCAACCACAGTGTTGTTTTAACATTTAGGCTCTAATTTTGATGTCCTCGCAAAACAGTTTGTAGCACCAAACACTATTCTTAGACGTATTAAACCGAAAGCAGGTTTTTGCAGTGGGTGGTGAAGTTAGGGATAGTTCACCTAAAAATGAAAATGTGATGTTTATCTGCTTACCCCCAGGGCATCCAAGATGTAGGTGACTTTGTTTCTTCAGTAGAAAACAAACTGAGATTTTTAAGTCAAACCGTTGCAGTAATATTCGAAAAGACATAATAGGGGCACTTTAAGAAAAGTGAACTTCTATTTAACTTTTGGATATCTACATGAAATGAATCCTAATAAATAATGTCACTGACTTGCCAAAAGTGGTGGTGAAATCAAATTATCCTTTCAGAAGAAACTCACAGCTCCTGCCAATAATTACAGTAACATCCGAAAAAGAAGAAACCTGGTTTTACAGGTTTCACAGAAGCAAGACTTCAGGTCAGTAAGTGCGACGGCATGCTGAAAGACCGGGTTTGTGCTAATGCGGACTGTGTGGTTTGTCGTTTATTCAATCTGTTTTCCGATGACAGCAAAGACAGGACTGAAGCACCATGGAAAAGCCCAGGGAAAAGCACAGAGAAAAGGGGTGTGAAAGGCAGCCAGCTGGAAATAAGTAGAGCTCCCAAAGTTCTTGGAGAATGTTGAACGGATTTTCAACACTTGTCAGCAGCCCCGTATAACCATGAAGAAAGTGGCATCGATCTACTTGAATGAAACCTGTGGTTCATTCTTAGCAAAACACAAAATAAACTGTTATGATAAAAGGAGACAAACTTGTTATTTCACTGTTGTATTTAAAAGTGATGACAGGTATAGTGATACTGGATGATAGAATGTGTCTCGTAAATGCTGTAGATTATTGTTACAGCAAACAAGGTAAATTTACTCATGACAGGCTTGAATTGCCCTAGAAATTGGTATCCAATGGGTCAAGGTTTCGCAATTTAGCATGGTCAAGTTAGCCCCTGCTGGTAGATGCTGTAACTACACCATTTGGATTAAACACACTTCTTTCTCCATACAGGAGAGCGCTGTAGGAATGATGTAGTTTTGTAGGCCAAAACGTGGAAAGGATTTCGCATTTTAGCACTTTCAGTTCCATCATCCTGAATTGAGTGGGTTTTTGAATGGGTTTTCTGGATAAATGCCTAAAATGAGTGTTAGGGGTAAATGCATTACAAGTAACTCGAGTTACGTAATCAGATTACTTTTTTCAAGTAACTAGTAAATAAATGCATTACTTGTAAATGTACAACAAAATATCTGTAACATAAGTTACTTTGTTTGTTTGTTTATTCACTGACACCTGTCCCCATGTTGAGAGAAATTGGGAGTGAGGTTCCTGCAGCCTAAGGCTTAATAATGACATTTTTGCTGTGAAAACTTTACAGTTTACAGAATGCATCACTAACACCCCCTTGTGAGCTTTTACTTGTCTTGAGAAAGGTGGTTGCTAACAAGTGTTTAAATGGGACCACAGAGGTTGTCGGGGATGTTAAACATCACTGAACAAAGTGATGTCTTGGGGAAGTCGTGGCCTAATGGTTAGAGAGTCGGACTCGTAACCCAAAGGTTGTGGGTTCGAGTCTTGTACCAGCAGGGATTGTAGGTGGGGGGAGTGAATGTACAGCGCTCTCTCCCACCTTCAATACCACGACTGAGGTGCCCTTGAGCAAGGCACCGAACCCCCAACTGCTCCCCGGGTGCCGCAGCATAAATGGCTGCCCACTGCTCCGGGTGTGTGTTCACGGTTTGTGTGTGTTCACTGCTGTGTGTGTGCACTTTGGATGGGTAAATGCAGAGCACTAATTCCGAGTATGGGTCACCATACTTGGCCACATGTCACGTCACTTTATATTTTATTTTTTTTATAACAGGTAAACTCAAATACTTGCTAGTTACTTTCACAGCCATACCGTGTTTATAATCACACTCTTGCAAACTATTGTAACTAATTGTAACTTTCAGCGGAAATGTTTTTTCAATAAAGACTAAAAGTAGTTTAGTTATGGTGACTATGAAGTCATGTGGCTGTGGTGTAGTTTGTTTTAGGGCCGTCAAACGATTAATCGCAATTAATCGCATCCAAAATAAAATGTTGTGCTGCTTAATATTGCATTATATTACGTATATAGAAATATACATGTATATATTTTTAAAATATTTATATGTGTGTACACAGTCGTGGTCAGAATTGTTGGTACCCTTGGTAAATATGATCAAAAAAGGCTGTGAAAATAAATCTGCATTGTCAATCCTATTGATCATTTATTTTAAAAATTTACAAAAATCTAACCTTTCATTGAAGAATAAGAATTTAAACTGGGGGGAAATCTCACTGTGAAATAATTGTTTTTCTCTAATACACGTTGGCCACAATTAATAGTACCCTTTTAATCAATACTTTTTGCATCATCCTTTTGCCAAGAGAACAGCTCCGAGTCTTCACCTATAATGCCTGATGAGTTTGGAGAACCCCTGACAAGAGATCAGAGACCATTCCTTCATACAGAATCTCTCCAGACCCTTCAGATTCGCAGCTCCATGTTGGTGCGTCTCCTCTTCAGTTCACCACACTCATTTTCTATAGGGTTCAGGTCAGGGGCCTGGAATGGCCATGGCAGAATATTCGTTTTGTGCTCAGTGACCCATTTTTGTTTTTATTTTGATGTTTGTTTTGGACCATTGTCCTGTTGGAAGATCAACCACAGCCATTATAAGATTTTTAGCATGGACAGTCAGTTTAAATTTTTTTATCTGTTGTTATTTTGATAAAATCCATGATGCCGTGTATCTAAACAAGATGTCCAGGACCTCCGGCAGAAAAATACACTAACAACATTAAAGATACAGCAGAATATTTAATTGTACATATGGGGTCTTGAGTGTTTGCTGCTAAAATCTCATTTTTTAGTTTTATCTGACCATAGAACACAGTCCTGATTTAAGGTCCAGTAGTGTCTGGCAAATTAATATGCTGGAGTTTGTTTTTGGATGAGCGCATTTTCTTTTCTTGAACCCCTCCCAAACATGTGGGGATGTAGGTGCTGTTTGACATTTTTTTTTAGGCTCAACTAATCTGTGCTATTCTGCAGCTACGATCCTTGGAGAGCCTTTAGTCACTTAAACTCTCCTCCTCAACGTGCATTAGGACGATATAGACACACGTACTCTTTCGGGAAGATCTTTAGTTGATTGGAAATTCTTAATTATTGCCCTGATGGTGGAAATGAGAATTTTCAATGCTCTAGCGCTTTCCTTAAAGCCACTTTCTAATTTGTGAAGCCCAATTATCTGTTGCTGCACATCATATTCTTTGGTTTTACTCATTATGATGGATGATTAAGAGCATTTGGCCTTTGTTTTCCCTCATATTTATATTCCTGTGAAACAGGAAGCAATTGCTGGATATTTTCATGTTCATAATCACCCTGGTGTGCTAAAAATTGTAAATATGAATGGGAATATACTTCAGAGATATTTTACATAGGCATTTTACATTAATACCCACTTCATAGGTATTTCTAAGGTTACCAATAATTGTGACCATTGTGTATTAGAGAAAATTATTTATTTCACAATGTGATTAATTATTATTTTTTTTACTTCAATTAAAGATTAGTTTTTTAAAATTATTTTAAATGAAAGATCAAATGGATAAAAAATGCAGATTTATTTTCACAGCCTTTTTTGATCATATTTACCAAGGGTACCAACAATTCTGACCACGACTGTATATATATATATATATATATACAAGGATATATATATAAATATAACAATTTTCATATATACATGCATGTGTGTGTATATATACATAATAAGTACACACATATATTTTGCAAACACAAATTTTTATTTTGGATGCGATTATTCGCGATTAATCGTTTGACGGCCCTAGTTTGTTTATAACCTACATTTAGCTTTTTACTTCTGCCGATTGAATTTATGCTTCAAAATTCATCAAATTTGAGTTAATTTGTAAAGATGATCACGATGAACAAAACATGTAAGAACTATAAACTTTTGTCAGTTGTCAGATTATTGCTATCTTCTGCAATAATCTGAAAGCTAATGGAAAAATCCTGTTGGGTTTCTGTCGAGGGAATCTGGGTGATGCTAACAAAAATAAAAATACATTGCAAGTACTTTATTTACAGCCATTCAGAAATAGACCTTTTGCCAGTTTGTTTTTTTGAAGGGCTCTTAAAAACATGAAATGAATTATTTTCCTTTGAATCTGAATCAGAACTTGATTACAAACACACTCGCAACAGGTTATTAGTTCTCTCTGACAAAATATGCCACCTACTTACTGCTCTGATGAAATACTTTTTCTGGTAATTTACAGACTCAAAGTGTTATCCTGTTATGATGTCTTTCCATTATTGCATAAATGCATCACATTCACAATGCCTACGGCAACACCATAGTAACACGGTGGCAGTTTTTTGCTAGCTGGGGACATGTCTTCACAGGTGAGGAGAAAATTGTATTGAACTTGGCGCAATTTAAGCATTACTCATGCATTAGCTATGATTAGTTTTGCAAGTGTGTGTGTGCTTATGAAATTATTGGTTTGACAAAGAAGAGATCTTACTGAATAAGTGTAAACAACTGTAGTTCTTGTTATTTGGACAGATCCGTTCATTGTGGCTACTGTTGCCAGGGGGGCAAATATTTCTTGTTCCATTTTTTTATTGATGTATAGACGCTCACTAAGCCCCTCTGCTGCTGATGATGAGTCAGACTATCCCTCCTGAACGCCTGACAAGCACAGCTGCTAACTTTAATTTATTTCTAACCTACTGAGGGAGGGAGAAATCAAGAGATAGGCTCTTAAAGGGACAGTCCACCCAGAAATTTCGCCCTTGTGTCATTCAAGAGCTGTTTGCATTTCTTTTTGAAACAGGAACTGTTGGTAAACAGGCAGTTTCAGCACCTATTGACGTCTGTAGTATGGACAAAAAATACTATGGAAGTTATTGGGACCCAAAACTGTTTGGTTCCCAACATTCTTCAAGATATCTTATTTTGTGTTTAACAGAAGAAATAAATGCATATAGTTTTGGAATGACTCGAGGTGAGTAAACAATGACAAAATATATTTTGGATTGAACTACGGGAGTTAGGAAAGTTTTAATTCTGAGTATTTTGTAAGTAGTAGTTTCAGATTAGTTAGCTCACCAGTCTTTAAGGTGTCTGTTCATTTTACTCTTTGTTGATTCATCTTTTTTACCCTGCCCATCACAATTTGTTTTCAAATTCTTTTCCTGAACAGCTTTTTATGTTTGTCCCTAAGTTGGGTCTTAACAATTCCTTTAAACAACTACATAAAAATGTAAAAGATAATATTTATACTATCACAGTGGGGCAATGGCAGAATAATGCATCTTCTTTGCAATGATCTGAAATTACTTATCTAAAACTACTTAAAAGTGTTTTGCATGTTTGGACTGCGATTCAGAGTTTTGTCCTCCTTGTACGGTTTTTTATTATTATTTTTAATTCTATTATTTTTGCATGGGACAATCACACTTCACAGTTTATTATGGTCTGTATATTACAGTCTATGGTATATTACAGGCATGGACTGTATATTACAGTCTATTATGGTCTATTATTAATTGTTCTAACTGTATATTCAAGGAGAAATTAGTCAACAATATGAAAGCATAACAATCGCCCTTCCTGTCATGGGAAAAGCTTCATTATGGATAATAATAAGCATTTGGCGCCCTCTGGTGAACATTTTTCTGCACGTATTGGTCTAATTTATTCTAGCTTGCTGTTATTGACTTTATCATCATAGCCGAGGGCCTTTCTACAAATTTTCAATTTAATTCCATTTCAATTTCATTACTAAACAAAGTAAAAGATTTGATAAAAAGACAAGTTTACAAAAAAAAAAAACCCACAAGTCTAACATAGGAGTTAACTGCAAACACACATTTTTTTTAACAAGAGAAACATGATACATTAAAAAAAAAAGTGGTGAAGGATTTTCTTTGAAACAATTTTCACACATATTGCTAGCAAATTTCACAAATAATTACAAAGAAATGGCAAGTGACGCACTGAATTAAATGTGAATATTAAGTAGAAAACTGAAATAGTAGTTTCTTGAAAAATCTACTCCAATAATCTGTTTTATTTAAAACTTAAAAAATCTTTTTACAGTGTATGATATAACAAAACAATGATATTTAAGGCCTAGAGAAAATCTTCATGATATTTTCAAGTGGGAGGAAAAAAAAAAATCCAGCAGCCCTTTTGTCTACATAAGGCAGACCAACCCTCATGTGTTTGACATCTGGTATCTGATTGAACCATGAACCCATGAGAGCTGTTGAATTGTAATGGTTATGCAGGCGCCCTGCCATGTCACCATCCAATAAATTAGACAATCATTTACCAGTGATCTCAAAACAAAATATTTATATACTGCTTGGAGGCTTTTTATTGTCTGTTAATTTTTAACTCAAATTACAATTTTAATTGTAATTAAATGTTAGATTTTAACGCTATTATTAAGCATTATTCACTAAATGTAAAATACAAGGACTCCTCATCCATAATTGTAGTGTCTGTGCGTATATGTGTCTATCAGCAGAGGTCTTCAGTATATAAAGTTATTTATGTCTTTTTAACTGAGGACCTTTATACATGTGGTTAAAGGCACGTGTGAACAGTGGGCATGGTGAGACAGTTGGACATTTCTCTTGGCATGTCTGCTGCTTGTCCATGTGTGAAGACCTCCGGTTCGGTGTGTGTGGGTAGCAGGGGATCTTCAGACAGAGCTGATGCATTCAAAAGATCAGAATGACAAAAGTGACATTAATAATGCAATTAATGAAGTAACATTGAATTGAAGATGCTTTGCAACAATGTATTGCAAAAAAGTGCTATACAAATATAAGGCAGCTTGTCTTAGCCATGCAATCAATGTATGAATGACTTTTTTTCTCACAATTTTTTATTTTCTTTTTACATTTTGTGGCAGAAACAAACAAAAAAAAAACAGAATTCCGAGATGTAAACTCAGAATTCCGAGAAAAAAAGGCAAAATTGTGAAAAGTAAATTCTGATAAATTCTGAATTGTGAGATTTAAAAAAGACATAATTGTGAGATAAAAAGTCGCAATTACCTTTTTATATATATATGGGAAGTTATCATTTATAGTTCAAGATTCCAGCTTTTCAAGCCTTATACTTCATCCGAACATAAATATTCTGTTATTACACAAAGCTATCATATGACTTTAAAAGACTTGGAATATAGTTCATGGGTCATATGGGCTATTTTTATGCACTGTAAGAAAAGCATCAGTAGAAAATGGACAAGGTGCTGGTAATTATTTGCCAGAACCTTTACAGATATTTCCTTTAACCCTAAAACACAACGCAAAAATACAGTTAAAATACCTGAGATAAACCAATATGGAAAATTAACACAGTATATTGGCAGTATTTCTTATATGGGAGAAGCTCCTGGTCACTGCTTTCATCGTATGGGAATCAGCAGCATGGACATTGTGCAAAAAATCTTTTTATGTTCCATGGAGATACAAAAAGTCATATGGGTTTGGTACGACACACAATGTTGATCTTTGGGTGAAATATCCCTTTAAACTCTATAGGATTGACAGTTCCACTACCTGTGCTTGAGATACTCACAGGCGGGTACAGGAAGGATCACGGATGTGAAGTTAAGCATTGGGATATGCTCCGTCAGTATTCCTCTGGAGAGGACAGACTCTGTAGCTGTGGTGAATAAAAGTGGCTCAGGATTTGACTCTACAGAACGGTACAGAAAGGTAAAAAAGCTACTGTTTTATTCCATTTCCAACCTGTTCATACTTTAACTGTAAGTCTGAAAGGGCCTCCATTCCCTCAGAGAACTAATGGTGGGTCTTATCTTAAGCCTGAGAGCTTAGACTGAGACAGATGGACTCTGGACTGAAATCTCCTATGGAATCTTAACCAGCTCTGAAGTTTATGCTAGAGAAAGCATAAACGGTAACTTTACAGTAACTCTCCATGATGTCTCCAGACCGGCACTGCTCACCTAAATCCAAGAGTTTATATACAGATCCTAAATCGGCAGTATGGCAACCCAGAGGAACATTTTATAGTTCAGGAGAATTTTTGGAATTCTCAGCTATCTTAGATTTTTGATTGAATTTTGTCTCATATGTTCCTCATTAAATTCCTTCAGAGAAATAAACATAGAGTAGAGAATTTTTTTGACATACAATATGAGTGTAAGCGTGAATAGAGCACTTATTACACAAATAATTCACATTGAGAAAATATAATTGAGTGCAAATTGACTATAATGTTTTCGGACACTTAATTGTTACAATGTTAGCTACTAAAATGAAAATGAACTAAATTAACTTGTATTATAGTTTAAATTTATATTAAATGCAATTAGGTGAATTTTAGAGTGCTTTTTGACACACTTAAGTAGGAGTTAAGTACATACCTTTTCATAATTTTATTGTCTTTCAAATATGGTTGAAGTGTACTGCTGAAGCATTTATGGTAAAATAAAATATACTTTAAATGTAATTTCTATCAAAACTATGTCATGTATGTAAAATATTTGTAATTACACATTTGTAATGATAAAGTTGAAATTTAGTACATTTAAAAGATATTAACTTTACATGAATAATGACAGGAAATGTATAATAAATGTTTAATAACAGTACTTCACATAAGATTTAGTATGTTCATCAAAATAAGAGTACTTTAAAGCACAACAAAATATTATTAATATAATTATTAAAACATAATGTGAAATTTACTTGAAAGTAAAATTCATTTGACATGAAAAAAAATAAAAAATAAATAAAAAAAATAATTATAAAAAAAAAGTGTACTTAAGTGTGTTAGGTGTGGCCACTTAAGTTGCCTTTTATTTCATTAATATTATATTATCTGCAAGTACAGTAATTAAAAAAAATATATACATTTAAGATTTAAAAGTACACTACACTTAAAAATAACGGTGCTTCAAAAGGTTCTTCACAGCGATGCCATAGAAGAACCAGTTTTGGTTCCACAAAGAACCATTCAGTCAAAGGTTTTTTAAAGAACCATCTCTTTCTTACCTTTTTATAATCTGAAGAACCTTCTTTCGCCACAAAGAACCTTTTGTGAAACAGAAAGGTTCTTCAGATGTTAAAGGTTCTTTATGGAACCATTTAGACAAAAAGGTTCTTCTATGGCATCGTGAAGCACCTTTATTTTTAAGAGTGTACAAGTGCACATTTAATTCAATCAAGCACTTCTTTTTTTCAAGGGTAGCCTTGTAAGAATTTGATGAGAAATTAGTTCATCATCTTTTTTAATGGAGACACATGTAAGATTTTGTCAGGAGACAAATCTGGGAAGCACAAGACTTCAGCAAGTGTCTTAATTTGCTCTCCATTTAATCTCTCGTCTGACTAGGAGACATAATTTGTGATTTTTCTTTCCTTCGGGACAAAGCACATTCGTTTTATACCTGATGCTGGCAGTGCTTCAGATCCTCTGGATGCTTCTTCTCCCAGGAGCATCTCCATCAGCAGGCTGTCCACACTGGCTTTGCCCAAGAGACGCATCAGCTGCAGCTGCTCCACCATCTGCCAGGCCACACTCTGGAGTGTGGTCAGCAACAACAACAGCTCCCCAAACCGGCCTCGCTGCTCGCTCGTGGCCTCATCCAGCAGCACCTGGGCCTGGAATCGCAGTCGGCGCACTGCCTGAGAGCACTGCAGTCCAGGACAGTCTGAAACATACACAGAGTTCAATGACATCAGTTGCAAAACAAAGTTAATTGAGAGATGTATCAAGAGTGGATGTATTGGATAGCCGAGATTTGTATGTGCATGTCTGTCAGAATTTCTGTGAACATTTTTATCTGTATAAGCAACAGTCTCAGACAGATTATTAAACTCTTTGGACAGATGGCTGCAATT
>NW_015549609.1:1153245-1154374 GCF_001515605.1 Sinocyclocheilus anshuiensis
GTTGGGGGGGGGGGGGAGCATACATTTCAAATCATGAATTGAAAGCATGCCAGTTCTTCAGTTCTGAATTTTGTCCAACCCTTTTGTACAGTTTTTTTTTCCGTACACTGTAAATGTTTTTCAGTAAAATTGGAGCATGTTTAAGAAGAAAATAGCATTTAAGATTTTTGTACTTTAAATGTTTCGTTTCATTCATTTCATTACTTGACATTTCTTTGTAATTGTTTGTGAAATGTACTTGCAATTTCTGAGCGAAAATGGTTTCTACACCATTTGTTTTTCTCAAATGATGTCACTTCCTGGAGGAGAATGTCATTAGGACTTTTGTATGGTAAAGCAAATTACAAAAGACTAACAGGACGGAAATTATTTACACAGGTAACACATACTGTATACAATAATTTGCAATTAACATTTTCAAGAAAATACACAGAAAATATATATTTGAAATATATGCAATGAAATTGATACCAAACCAAAAATTATTCAGACACCAGATATAATTCTTGATATTTTTTTTACTAGTGTGTGCAGGACACTATAGTTAATTTATGTAAGTGAGGATAGCAAAATAAAGTAAACTGTGACAAATTATACCCAAAAATTCTTCATACAGTGAACTACCAGTAAAACTGATAAAAATTTGACCAAAAATTATTCAGACACTTTGACCTGACCATGTTTTGCTTAAGTGTTATCTGATATTATCAAGATGAATTTGTTCTGACACAGTTTGACTCGGAGTTCTTGTCATATTTTATTACCATTTTCTAAACGATAGCAAATAAACTGTTATAATGTGTGAAATGTTGAAGGTGTCTGAATTAAATTTTGGTTTGATATTCTGTAGTTTCTACGTTCATATGCCAAAATCAAAACTTGATTTAAAATTATTAAATAATGTTTAATTATGTTTTCTTTTTTTTTCTTGTGCAATGTTCCTTGAAAATGCTTTAAGTCAAATGTGTTACTTCTTCACACGTTATAGACAACAAATAAAGTTTTTCTTCAAATGTGACGTTAATGTATTTTCTTGGATTGAAATATGTGGAGGGAAACATATATTTTTAAGTATAATATATATATATATATATATATATATATATATATATATATTCGCCCAAATATA
>NW_015549609.1:1154452-1154840 GCF_001515605.1 Sinocyclocheilus anshuiensis
TATATATTAGCCCAAATAAATAGATTAAAAAATACTGCCAAAAAAGGGAGAAAACCTGTAATATTTTACATTTTAGATTTTCATGTTAGATCGTAGCACATGGGGAGAAAAATGTCAACCTCTGCTGAATCCAAAGTAAATTAAACAAAGCAATTCTTACTGACCAACCTGGCTCCACTCTTATAATCAGACCTCCAGGGCAACAGGCAGGAAAGTCTACTCAACACCAGCATGTTCCAGATATTAATAGATCCCCCATAAAACATCATGAAACCAAAAAAGACTGCACAACCAAAAAGTGCCAAGAACAAGTGCAGACGCTCTTGGCACGGACAGTGTGTTTGACTAACCTGGGGCAAAGAAGACGATGGTTTTGAGCCAGCAAAAT
>NW_015549609.1:1154910-1181736 GCF_001515605.1 Sinocyclocheilus anshuiensis
TCATTTACAAATAAATAAAACCTTGAGTAAAGTGCAGTTCTCTAAGACAAGTCGAATAAGGCACAAGATGTACATTGCAACATGCAACATGACACAAAAGCTATGTTTTGATGGTACAGGATCACTGGAGTAGTTTCCTCATGAGGTCATTTAGTGATTGTAGATTTAAGCAAGCCATTGCATAATAACACACACACACACACACACACACACACACACATATATATTTAAGCAAGCATTTATGTAATTCATAAATGGGAACATTTAGACAGTGACAATAAAATGAGCAAGACGCCAAACAGGATGGAAGCTAACAGGATGTAAATAAAGCCTCTAAATCAGTAATATTTTAGTATAATTAAGATACTATTATAGTGTTTTTTTTGTTTAATATATTTAATTATTTTTGTATTTCTGTTTTCATTTTAATTTTAGTTAAAGTTTTAATAATTTTGTTGTGTGTTGTTGTCATTTTAAAATATAATATTATCAAGATGAATTTGTTCTGACACAGTTTGACTCGGAGTTCTTGTCATATTTTATTACCATTTTCTAAACGATAGCAAATAAACTGTTATAATGTGTGAAATGTTGAAGGTGTCTGAATTAAATTTTGGTTTGATATTCTGTAGTTTCTACGTTCATATGCCAAAATCAAAACTTGATTTAAAATTATTAAATAATGTTTAATTATGTTTTCTTTTTTTTTCTTGTGCAATGTTCCTTGAAAATGCTTTAAGTCAAATGTGTTACTTCTTCACACGTTATAGACAACAAATAAAGTTTTTCTTCAAATGTGACGTTAATGTATTTTCTTGGATTGAAATATGTGGAGGGAAACATATATTTTTAAGTATAATATATATATATATATAGTAAATTATATTTAATTATGTCTATATATTTTTTATTTCATTTTTAGTTTGTTATTTTAGTACATCAATAAAAAACGAATTGGCAACTAGTTGAAATAAAACATTTTACTTTATTTAAAGTAAAGAAAACTAATTTATTTAGTTATCTATTTATGTATTTATTTATTTGATTATTTTTTAAACAAAAATGTTTTACATTTTAGTTAACTACAATAACTCTGCTTGAAAATGGAATGTTTTATATATATTTTTTTTATTTTATTTGTTTAGTTAACAGGGACATGCACATTAATAAAACATTTCTGTAAATGTACCAGAATTAGCCAAAGGCTATTTTTCATCCGTAGTCCCTGGACAGAATGTTACAATCACCCTAAAAAAAACCATGATTAGAATACATGCTAAAATATAGGATTTTATAGGCCTTTATTTATGGTGACCAGGTTGAAAATTTCAGCAAATTTCACTTCATGTAATTCCAGTTCAACTTCCTGTGCACAATTAATCTCTAATTCACACTTTGTGATTTATTTCCTAAAACCAGTTACAGCCAATTTTTCAATGGTCAATTAATATGATTTCCATTTTTTTAAAAATAGTAAGTTTAATATTTTATTTAATGTATTTTAATCTTTTATTCAATATGTACAATATGAATGGGACATGAAAATGTAGTGCATAACAGGAATGGCCCATTTTCAAATGAACCTAAATCAGCCACTCACTCACCCAGCAGGATGATGTCATTGTAAGGAAGCGAACGTCGTGCCACCCCTAAGATGAGGTGCTCAGCGGAGTGAGCTCTTAACAGTGCCACCTGCACACACACACACACACGCACGCACGCACACACACACACACACACACCCAAACACAACACACACACACACACACACACACACACACACACACACACACACACACACACACACACACACACTCAGTGCCTGCTACAGACAGGAAGTGACAGTTCATGATCAAACAAACACCCAGGAACAGGCCTACCCTGTCATCCACTGACAGCTCACAGAATTCAGGGATGCGCTTTGCCCATTCCACTAGGAGGAGGAGCTGCTGTTTCATGGATTCACACACATCACTCACGCCAGCTATCTTCTTGGTTTTGATGTCCCTCATGGGATTCTGGGAGGGGTTCTGTAGACGGCAGAATGACTCTGAGCTTGATATAACAGAGTAGTTTAGTTACATTTGCATTTATGCATTTCCCAGACGCCTTTATCCAAAGCGACTTACAGTAGAGGAACATATGCAATTGACCCTTCGCAAAGACCCATCCCCTTTAGTTACTGTTGCTATGTCCGACAAACCATGGCGCTCTCACACCACACATCATGTTCTCAAGCAGTGAAAAATACATCACAGAGCAAAGAAGAAACTGACAACGTGCCGATAGACAAGACAGAGCAGGTTACTTTCGGTATGAAACAAAGTCTCAGCTTTCAAATTTTGTAATTTTTCAAAGAAATTCAAACAATAAAACCCGTTTTGTGGCTCTTTAATGTGTGGTGACAGATCGCTGTCGCACCTTTCCACCAGATGAGGGTGAAGGTTTTTGGAAAGTGACTTTGTGCCTTGTTGTGAAGGAACAAGTTGAAGGTGAAACTGAACCAGCCTAAAAAAAATATTTTTATAAAGTGATTTGAGCTCAAGAAGCAAAATGCATGAGGCAAAGCTGTGGTTCTGATGTGGTTTGGATATTTAATGTAATATCCAAGACTTTAAGGTTCTTCAGAAAACAGTCGCTGAAGGGTGAATTAAAAATAAATATCTTGATTTTCAGTTCTGTCATGACAGCTCTCGGAGGGATTGGCATGGTAATGTACATGACAATGTTAATGTATTTGGTCTTGGCGGAATAGATCTGCTACGCTGCTGCTGAGACTTGCTACTGCCAATACATCCACAACATGCTGCTGTAATCATGTAAGAAATACTGCCGCTGCACATATAACACATATGAATAACCCCCATATAGCATACATAAATCACCCCGCAGCAGATCTATACAGGTGGAGCTGGGGAAGGTGGAGGGTTTCTGAAGTGCGCTGCCAACTGCTACAGCAAACAAAAGCTAGGTATTTGAATATTGAGCAGCGAGCTCATTGGCTACCGATACAGGAGAGAACCAATCAGCTGCCATGTGACAATGATGTCACCAGGTCAGATTGAGCTAGACCTATCGGACGGCGCCATCTAGAGTTTCATGCCAGAACTCTGTATTTGTTCATTTTCATGCTTGTTTTGTCTTATTTTAACCCTTGTGCAGTGCTGAAAATCCCAACCTCATTGTGTTCCTGATCAGAAATGACCGTCCTCCTTGTAAATCTCTCATTCTGCTATATTATAACCAAATCCCGCATTCAACCTTGTTTTCTTTCAATTAGCACAGGTTTTGGAAAATTTTGTCAATGTTCACTGAAAATCTGAGGTGCATAAGTTCAGATCAATGAGGCCTATGATCAATCAGTTCCAAAAAGAAATGCAAAACGTGCTAATTGAAAGAAAACAAGTTGATAAAAAGATGGAATCCAGGATTTGGTAATAATATAGCATAACAAGAAAATTATTATCTGTAGGCTGGCCATTTTTGACGGGGAACACTGGGAAAAAAATCCCCAAAATTACAAAATATTATTGATTTCTTCTTCTTCTTCTTCTTTTATATTATAGAGGTTGTTATACCCTGTGTTATACCCTATATACTTTCTGGGAAAAAGATAACAAGAAAAGCAAGTTCAGCAGAAAGCTTACCTGATGAGTGCAAGCCTCAGCCTGCATCAGCACATCAATGGTGAGAGTCCCAACGCCTTGACCTTCTCTACGACAGCTGATGCGGTCACGCTCATTCTGAACAGCTAAGAGACAAAGAAAGATCGGTGAAAAATAATATCAATTTACCTAATGTGTTTCCTTATAGAAAACAGATAGCAATGTAGCCAGTGGATGCAAAAAAAAAAAATATATATATATATATATTGTAAATATTAGACTTTCTAGTGCCAAAGTGCACTTGTAGCTATCTTCAAATCTTAAAAGCATTGTTTAAAAAAAACTTGTACTTGCAGATAATATAATATAGATGAAAAAAGGCCACTTAAGTGTACTTGAAGGGAATACAGGCTATGTGAGATTTAACATTCATGACTATGTTTCTTAACACACTTAAGGACAATTTTAAAAAGTAATAATGTCAAATTAAAAGATTTACTTTAAAGTTCCTTTTATATAATTGTTTTAATAATATTTTGTTGTGCTTTAAAGAAGTAGCTGACTAGCATACTAAAGCACATATGAAGTATGTTAGAATTTTAACTGCAGTGTGTTATTTGATATTACATTTAAGATTAATATATTTTAAATGCATTGACTTGCAGTTTCATCACTACAAATGTGTAATTACAAGTCTATTTAAATACATGACTTAAAAGTTTAAATAGAAATGACATTAATTAAAGTTTATTTTAGTTTACCATGAATGCTTGTCAGTACATTCAGCAGTACACTTTAACCATATTTAAAAGACAATATAAATAATTATGACATTATGATATACTTAAGTGCTACTTAAGTGGACCAAAACATTCAACTGTAATATAATAAAATTTAGACTATAATACATTTTCATTTAATTGCCATTAAGATGCGATTAAGTGTCTTAGAACATTACATTCAGTTCACACTGAAAAACAGCCCTGCCCAATACAAAAAGAGCATAAAGTGGAAATAAGTACAATTTATGTGGACCAACCTGAGACACCCTGCAACATTTTCAACCAAATAATTGTAAGGCAGCATTCTATTGAGTCTTAGAGTTTCGCTGACAAGTGAAAAAGCTACAGGTGCATCTTCCTCAACGAAGAAAATTACTTTTAGCACTTTAGAGAGACATTGGCACACCTGGGTCTCATTGTGGCATTATTATTCACTCAGCATTGCTGTATATCTGGAGCTGTGTTACTTATTACATGGACACAGCTTCATCCTACTGAAAGCACAAGCTCTATTCCATAGATGGAAAGGACACTGTGAAACTTGGCATCTTTAAAATGATATTTGACAAGATGTCTTAGACTCATGGCTCAGAACAATACCTATATAAAGTTGTAAGCAATGGCCCAGATACTTTTATATTGTTCCCCTTCTAGGGAACTCGCGCTGCGTCATCTAGTGCAGTGTTTCCCAACCGGGGTGCCGTCTGTCGAGAGCAGGGGTGCCGTGTAAAAAATCATTTTTTTATATTTTTAAATTGCTAAAATGTTCAAAAAAGCATCTATTATATAATATCAATTTCTGATGTCGCCAATAATTAGAGATGCACCGAAATTTCGGCTGCCGAAAATTAGTTCACCGCTCAGGTTTCACTTTCACGTGGTGTGACGCTCTGTGTATTATCCCGCTCTATGCATGTGCGCTCCGCTCAGTCGCTCCACTCGTATACCGTTCATGCGAATCGGAACAGCAAAGTCCACTCAAAAATTGAGCCGACAGGAAACATCGATGTAGTACAGTATTGTTTCTGTCTGCAAAAGCCCTACTGTGTTGTAACATGGTGTGGTATATGGGCAACTCTGGTAACGCTGCCCTCTCATTCATTGATCTGCTAACCGCTATGTTATGCTCGCGTGTATTCTGCAGTTCTTCCCTGTTGTACCGAATATCTATACTTTTCAAATTATCATATCAAAGTTAGAAATTCAAATACTGTGACAAAATTTATTTTGTAGGGTGCCACAAGTTTGTTAAAATGTCCAAAGGGTGCTGCGACTAAAAATAGGTTGGGAAACACTGATCTAGCGGACACTATGGGGACTGCCGCCAGCAGGGCCGGTGTCTGAAGCATGTGTGAAACAACACCAATCACATTGGCTCACGTAGCCCGTGCCGTCACAGGCGGGCACAACTTTTGTTGTCTTCAGGAACCGTTTGTTTGACAGTGAGTGTGAAGGTGTTATGGAGAAACCAAGGCAAGTGAGCTTTTTAGAAAGTGTGTGCCTCCGTGTCCGAGGTTTCTGACACCCGAGGATCCATGCGTTATATGTCTTGGTGAGGAGCACGTGCATTCTCATTTCCAATGAGAAAACTCCATTCGCGCTTGTCCCTCTTCTTGAGGGATGAGGGATAAACATCTGCGTCTCGCAGTTCGGGTCCCACTGCTGCTGAGGCACAGTGAAGACTCAGATTGTGGGGTTAGCAGGTTGAGGTTGTAGAAAAGTTTGAGAAGGCTATAAATCTTTCGAAAGCTTCCACTGCATGCTCAGGCACTCGGTGGGATCCAGACACTCTTTCTCTTGAGTTATTGGATCCAGAGGAATAGCGCTATATAGTGTTCATCTAGTGAGAGTGAGGGCGTGGATGTGGTTGGTGATGATGATGATAGTGTGAGCACTAAATCCTCCCAACCTAACCCCAGCCATGCATACGGGAGTAATGCTGGGAGTAATGGCATGCGCCACTAAGAAACTTGATTTAGCGGAGGAGGCACTTGCGAGCTTTCTCTCCCAGGGTGAGTCGTCTTCTTTAAGGACTCCTGCTCTGCCATCCAAACCACTTCAGACCACCTCGCGTCTGAATGGCAGGGCGTATGTGGTGGCAGGTCAAGCTGGTGGAGTCTTTCACACAATGGCTGTGTTTCAAGCTTACCTTGCTGTCTTGCTTAAAGACCTAGATGAGGGCAAGGGTTTGTCCCCTGAGGCAGTTGAGGAGCTGCGCCACATCACAGACTTGGCTTTTCAAACCATTAAGCAGACTGCTGCTGCCATTGGGTGTGCAATGGCAGCAATGGTGGCTACGGAGTGGTATTTGTGGTTAAATCTCGTGGATATCGGGAGGAAGGAGAAAGCCTTTCTTCTTGATGCTTCTTGATGTCACCTTCCGGGCTTTTCAGCACCTCCGCTGAGGCAGTGGTCGAGAAGTTCAGGGAGGTGAAGGTGCAGTCATGGCTAAGTGGGCATTCCGTTTCCCATAGTGTCCGCTAGAGCACGCAGCGCGAGTTCCCTAGAAGGTGAACGTCTCGGGTTATGCATGTAACCATGGTTCCCTGAGATGGAACGAGATGCTGTGTCCCCGCGACATGCCTAGGGCTTGCCTGTTTTCACATCTCCTTCAGATGAGTATATTACATTTTATATGACGGTTTTGGGAATTGCCTTATTGTAATAGTATGAGTTCACCCAGTTGTTCAATATCTTTTATTCAGAGAGAGTTGCAGACATTCATAAGTATTGGGATATGTCCAATAACTCAATTAGTTTATATGCAGGCCTAGTCCATATCCGTGACCTTGAAGAAACTCTTTAAACTCTGAATCATAAACTAAAATTAAATGGGCTCATGCGTTCACCTTCTTTCCTCATGCCGGCTCTGAAGCACTTTCGAAGTCTGCAGTATCGACATTGGTTTCTTTTGTCTTTGTCCACCACACACTGCCTGCTGAACCTTCACACACAGAGACAGAAGTACACAGGCTACTATAATTCTCACATTTGAAGAGATCCAATGAAACACTTCAGGTCATGCTCTTACACGTTCTGACGACGGTGGTCTCAGATCACAGATTACTTTTTTAGAGGACACAGACACTGTGATCATTTATAGATGGGCTACTGCCACAAAGACAATGTGTTTATCAACCAAATCCAGTGGAAATGTGAAATAACTTTTCTGTTGTTTTCAGCTGAGCTGTGATGTTGTATATGTAGAATACAAATTTATATTGGTTGCATTTCAAACATGAATTATTAATAATATTATAAAAATACATATAAATATAAAAAATGCTAACTGTATTTTGTAAATGATATAATGTGCATGATAAAATGTAAATAGTTTTTTATGTAATGTTGATTTTTTTCTTTTATTTTTTATGATATTTTAGTATTATTTATATACTATTATAGTTTTTATTAATGTTTTGAATTAGCTTTTATTTTTATATTTTAAGTTTTCATCTTAATTCTAGTTTTATTTTTAGTATTTGTGCTATGTGCTTTTCTCATTTCTATTAGGTTTTTTTTCAGTTTTATTTTTTATTTATTTCCAATTTGTAATTTTAGTGCTTCATCTTTAATTTCAATTAGTCGCCAAGGCAAAATTACCATTTTTTATTTTTTCTCTTCTAATACTTATATTTTATTTTATTTCAGCTTTATTTAAACTAACAAAAATATTTTATCTTGTATTTTGCATCCTATAATTCTGTTACTGTTACTTTAAATTCCAATGTTTCATTCATTGCCAGTGTTTATGGGACCCTTTCATTGTGATTTCAATGAGTATTAATTAACAAACAGTATCTGTAAAGTAATTCATGAATTTTAAAACCCTTCTATATTGTTTACCGCTCTTACTGCTTTGTCTAACCACAATTCATAGAGGCCACATAAGCATGTTTAGAAATGAATTAAAAAGGAATTGTAAGTATGTTAAGCACATATAGTGGAGAGATGTGAATCTGATGGTGAGTTCTCACCTGCATGTGTAGGCATGGTTCTTGCGCACACTCCTTCTGAAGAAGCCCTTGCAGCCATCGCAGCTGGACGCACCGTAATGTTTCCCCGTAGCTCTGTCTGCACAGATAGCGCAGAGATTCACACTGCTCTGCTGCGGCGCAGCCACTGGTACTGATGCAGGCACGTAGCATGGTATTAGTGGCTCTTCATTGGAAAAAGAGTGACATAACAGAATTTGACATCTGTAGCATCACTTTTTTTTACATTTTTGAAAGAAGTCTCTTATGCTCACTAAGGCTGCATTTATTTGATCAAAAAATATAGAGTAAAAACAGAAATATTGTGAAATATTATTACTAATTCAAATAGCTGTTTTCTATTTTAATGTGTTTTAAAATGTGATTTAGTGATACAAAGCTGAATTTTCTGCAGTCATTACTTCAGTCTTCAGTGTCACACGATCCTTCAGAAATCATTCTAATATGCTTATTTGGAGCTCAAGAAACATTTCTTATTATCATCACAGTTGTTGCTTAATATTTTTGAGGAAGCTTTGATACTTTTTGTTCAGGATTCTTTGATGAATAGAAAGTTCAAAAGAACAGCTTTTAAAATATCAAAATATCTTTTGCAACATTATAAGTCTTTACTGTCACTTTTGAATTTATATCATTTTCAATTTCCTCCAGTGAAAAAGTCCATCCCCTGGTGTCCTCTCACATCAAAATCCACCCACATATTTGTTTAGATCTGTCTTGGACTGATCTGTGAATAATTCTCTCCGGATTCAGATTAAATGACTTTTTCACTGGAGATAGCAATATTATGGACAGGAAGCAATGGTTTGAAGTTAAAAATGTCTTGATGTTTTTTTTTTTTTTTTCGTAAAAACATGTGATATTTTTATCAGCTGTTTGGACTCTCATTCTGAGGATCCATTGGTGAGCAAGTGATGTAATGCTACATTTCTCCAAATCTGTTCTGATGAAGAAGCAAACCCATCTACATCTTGGATGTTTTGTGAGCGAGTAAAATTTCAGCAAATTTTCATTTTTGGGTGAACTGTTTAGGACAATAAAACTGAATTTATCTGAACTTTAGCTGCTTTACTATACTTTTGGGTGAAGTTAACAATATATTTATTATTATTATTATTATATATTTTTTTTACATAAAATACAATTGAGAAAAAATTAACATCAGTGCCCCTGATCCATGACGTAAACGATTGCAATTCTAACTGAGCGGAGGAAATGTGTCCAATCACCTAGTGGATTATCCGCCCGGCGTCTGTATTAATTATTTATTATCCGAGTGTCTGTATTTATTACTTTGCGAAAGAGAAACTCCATTTAATTAAACAGGTCAGTGAAAAGACTCTACTGCTATTTCCCAGGTAATTTCGCAGTGTTAGCTAAAATTGAATTCAATTCCCTCATGTGTTGCATTAAATTGCGCACAGAATTTGATTGCCACCAGTTTGCATCCCAAGCCAGTGAACGCCACATCTTCAGGAATAAAGCCTAATGTATGCAGATAATACACTCAGCACTTTAAAGCCACTCAGAGAGGTAATATGCTCTAACATACAGAACGCCTCTGGGTTCAAAGGGCAGTTATATTATATTAAGAGTTTACAATGCTTCTGGCACCCACGCATGTGTGCTTTGGTAAGATGGATCCAGTATGTCTGAATCAGCAGCGCTTCTAATGATTAAAGAAAATGAGATTATAATGGAAAGCAGGAACAGGATGAAGTGGTGGCTTTTGAAAAGTCCTCTTATGACCAGACAGTAATTGAAATAGCAGCATCTAATGTCATTGTGAAGTTACCTTGTAGTGCCCTGCTCTGTGAGCGAATGGCCTAAATACTCAAGTATGGAAGAGTTTAACAATGAGAGTGGTTAAACACATGCTCTACTTGGCTAGCACTGCAGTTCTCCATGTTCACTGGCAGCAGACATGCATACAAACTGCTGACAGACCGCCTTTAAACATTTATCTTTGTGTTTGTTTTAACTTGACCGTGCATGTAGTGTATATGCTACTCAAATGCAATATCAATCATATTCAAACAAGCCTCCACTGCTGAAAAGACCAACTTTGCTGGTCAACAGCATAAATTGTGTTTTGGAAGCTGGGCTGGAGAATGGGATGCTACTCGGTGGGATTGTTAACTAGGTCAATGATGGTACACTCATTTTTTGTTTTATCTATCAATTTATTTACATTTCATTTCAAGAATGTCAGGGTGAGACAAATGTCTCGATATTGTAATGAGGAAAATGAATGAATGAGGAATGAAAAGAATGAGGAAAAAGAATGACATTCTTATATATATATATATATATATTGATTATACCTTATAATAAAGTTTCATTTAACTTAACTACATTAAAGTTAACTACATTAGTTAATAGTTAACATGAACTACGATTGAACAATACTAATATATTTATATACTAAGACATTAACTTTTACTTATATATTTTTAAGATCAAAATTTGTTAATATTAGTTAATGCACTGTGAACTATCATAAAGTATGATCAAATTAATTTTTTATTCATTAACATTAACAAAGATTAGTAAGTGCTGTCAAATATATTGCTCACTTTTAGTTCATGTTCATGTTAGTTAGTACATGTTAACAAACGGGACCTTACTGTAAAGTGTTACCATTACTGGTATGGCTACTTTATTAGAAAAAAAGTTGGAATTTAAATAATTTTTATAACTTTAATCATTTTTTGCCGACAATCAAAATCACATGGTACAAACAACATGCAGAAAAAAATATATAAACAGAAAATGATGAACATTTTTGACAATTTACATCAAGGCATGATTAGATCAGGTAATGGGCAAAAATTATACTCAATAATAATTCATATATAAACTTTTTACCTTGGAAAATACATTTTTAGAGTCATTAAATGTAAATTTGAAATCATTTTAAAAACCATATGAAACCAACTTGAATACAAGAGAGATACATTTTTAAATGGTTTGTTCTTTTCTTTTTCATGGACGCACTTACTGTATAATCAGTGACCTAACTACCTTAACCAGCCACACTTTTTCGGTCAACCAGATTCATTAGAAAGATCATGTTGGTTTACATGGCTAAACTGGTTCACCAGCACTAACCAGCATTAAGTTCTCAGAACGTTGTCTAAAATTATGGCAAGGTTCTCTCAAAGTTATAAACAAATATTCTTCCAGTAACAATAATAGAATGTTTGTTTATATATTACTACTTGGTTCAGAATGTTAGAGAACATTTAAAAGTATGGCTGCCATAATGTTTGCAAAATGATAAAATGGAATGTTCCCTTAATATTCTTGAAAGTGTTTTTAAAACATTTTTAAAAAATTGCACGTTTGGGACGTTCAGAGAATGTTCGGAAATAATATTTTTATAATGTTAACAAAACATTCTTAGAACATATTTTTGTTAGCTGAGTAGGCCAGTTGATTTAAAAAGCAGTTTTTTTTTCAGCAGGATCTTCAAGCTTTGAACAACATCCATGAGTCTTGTTTTCAGAAATCATCACTGTATTTTTGCGTCAATAACTGAGTATTGAGTCAGTAGACCAAAGGTTAGACGTACCTGTTTGCACAGGGAGAACACGTAGACCGTCAAACTCCAGCATGGTGAATGTAGGGTCCAGGGTTATCCCATAGTCTGTTGCACTCAGGTCGAGTGAAGTCCCAGAGATCTTCATGGTAAAGTCAGGACTTGGCCTGTATCGGAGAATCAACAGCACACCGTAAAGCTCACCAGCGTTTCACTCAGCGGCCTATTGAGTCCATCCGAGCTTATCAGTGCGCTCTTGGATCTATCACTCTGCCGTTCCCTGTCAATGGACTTCAAATGGTGGAATCACGTAGAGATCGTTGTTCTGCCATAGGTTCCCTGCACCCAGGAACTGCAGCGGAGCTCTTTGATTTGCTGAAATACAGTAATTATTATCCAAGGCTCATCAGAGCTAGACTGATAGAGAGGCTGAGATTTTGCCAAATGTCTATGTGTTTGCTATTCTCTTATCAGTGCAGAGGGAATCATAAAGGGGAGGGATCTGGACCAGGTAAACATGACTCAGTCTTCAGTGGGAAATAACATCAAGCTCATATTTATTGTTCAGTAACTACAGCATAGCGTTGCTTTGTTGGTTGATTTGCTTTATCTCAGAGATGCACCTTAAGGCCTGAGGCAATGAGTAGCACCGAGGCCTACGGCAGGATCACACGGTTGTCCCAGACGTAGTGTTAATTATATAAGTCTGCGAGGCGTTTTGGTGGCTGAATGCCCATCTTCTTGCTTCAGGAGAACATTATTTTTGAACTTTGCCCTTTTGCTATCGGGTCAACAGTGCTATTGATCAAAGGCAGCATGATAACATGCTATTGCGTTACATTCCTGCTCTTTTGCCACATTCAAATTGTTTCACATTTCAAGTGATACAATAAGATCAACTTCAGCTCTTTCACCAGAGAATTGTATTAGCTATCAACACAATCAACAAGAACACTGCTGAGTGCCCCGCAAAACTATCTGGATATTTAAAGGTGCAGTCTGTAATTTTTTTGTTTATATTTATTTAGTTTTCTCCTGAATAGTACCAGTAGATTTGGACTTTATTCTTACATCTGTTGGTCTTATTCAATAGTTGCTGTCAGTGTTGCCAGGTGTTGCTAGAGAAATAAGCGGCCTGGTCTGAAAAAAACAAGCCCAAAATAAGCAACCTCTAGTTTTGGGTGGTGGGGCATATGCACATCATGTAATCTGCACGGGGAACCCCTATATGCACCCTTTTGAAAGGGATTTTGTTCAAGTTTTCTATAAAGTTCGGCCATTGTTTTTTTCATTCCTTGAACCATTTCTAGCACCTTTCAATAAAAGTCCAATTCCCTTGATATGTTATTTTAGGACCAAACAACCATCTCATCACTGAATTTAAAATGGTGATTTTATTGTCTTATTATTGTCATAAATCATAAGACATGTTAACGCCAACTGCTTTATTTTATTTTTTATTTTATTTTAATATATTTTATTAATAATTTAATTTAATTTAATTTAATTTAATTTCATTTCATTTCATTTAATGAATACAAATTTATTTATTTATTTATTCATTATTATTATTATTATAATTTTTTTTTAGCAACTTCTTGAAAAAAAAACAAGCCCAAAGTTGCTTATAATAAGCAGACTTGGCAACATTGCTTGCTGCCCCTTCACACCAAAACAGTTTCTTAATCTTTTGTTTTATTCCTTTTTTTTCAGTCTTATGCTACACACATGCACATTTTTGGGTCAAATCTCAACAATATGCAGCAGCTGTGGCCATTGAATATTCATGCTTTGTGCTCTGTGTTGCAGCATTGAGTTTGTAATATGTGTATTATGTTTGTTATATTTTTTGGTTTTCTTTTTCTTTTTTTCTTTTGTTTTTGTTTAGATGTACTTTTATGTTTTTTTCTTTTGTTTTGTTTTTTGAAGCTCCTTGACTACTGTTGCTGGTCAGTTGCATGACATGGCTGGACCCTTTTCACAAACTGTGATGATGCAGTTATTAATATCTTATATATAGCAACTTTTCTTATATATTCATTAAAAAAAAATAATGTACATTTATAACACTATGTGTTTTCTCACTTTGGCATTGCATAAAATTAGTTAACTCTGCTGTGTGAGTGTTTCTAACACAATAGCTGAGGGAGTGACGGCAAATATGACGTCTATCTCTCTTTTCACAAACATAATCAATCTCTCCATATTTTTTCCTCTTTTAGAAAGTCATAAATACACCATTGGTGGATTTGTTTCTTTTGGTATTGGTGCAGCTGAGAAAACAAAAATATATATGTTGTTGTTTCAGTAATTTGGTTCTGTAATTCTAGATGAACGTTGTCAGAACATTACTGAATCTATTTGTGTAAATCATAAAGCAGTGATTTCTGAATAGTGTGATAGTATATGCTATTCAAAATTGCAAGACATTTTTTTAATTAATGACTTTTATATTTCTTTTCTTTTTTTGTGATATTGTGCTCTATACAATATCTTCCCTAAGAATAACCCAGGGATATTTCTATTCAGTCCCTTCACAAAATGATAACAATTCCTCATTGATGATAGCTTACAACAAATATATTACATACATTTTAAAAATATTTATGTCTTTCTTATTCCCCTATTCAAAATAACTATTTAACAGATTATGAAATAAAAATAAAAAGGAGTACGACTGAATGTAGTCATTTTATTTTTACAAATTATAACAAATGATATGTCAGGCTGTATATTATTATTATTGTTTTTTTAAAGAAAAAGATCCATCATGCTTTGCTGTAATGGGATTTCCTTGCTCCTTCTCTAAATGTCAGGCTAGGCCGTGGGTCAGACCTCCCCCAACACACACACACACACACACACAAACACACACACACGTTTAATTATTTTATTTGGATCCACAAGACAAGCAACAAAAAACGGAATCCAAATACCTTGGGAAGTCAGTTTTAGATGACTGATAGCTCCTAAAAACCTGTCAGTCACAGCACAGCTGATCAGTGTGCCATGGTCCCCAAGAAAGTTATTGCTGCTTCGTACTGAGAAAAAAATAAGGATTTCAGAACAGTTGGATTTCTAGGTTATTTGCATGACTAATCAGATTTATTTATTTTTAATTATTAGTCCATTTTTGGTAATTCTGTTTATTTTATTTTATTTTTTTCCTGAAATGGTTTTTTGCATATGATCACTAGGTGGAGACAAAGTACAGAGTATACTTCAATACCACACTAACAGTTTTTTGAAGAGCACTTACAGAACAAATGCCAGACCTAAAACCATATGCAGCTCTTTATGGAGAAACATCACGAAACATGTCTTACCATTACAAGAAGAGAAGGTCTCCTGCAGATACCCAAGGTTCGGATTGCAGTGTTTTATTCTATGCCTTAAGTGACTAAAATAAGTGGCTCACCTGTCTTAAATCTGAATGCGTATACAGCCAGTGTAAGGCTCTGTCAATGCAGCAGAATTTACTCCTCACAGGTGCACTAGAGGCAGCTCTACCTGTCTGCATGTGTGGACTGAAGAGTGATTGATGGGCGAGAGCAGCTGTATTTCAGACTCAGTGCCTGTGCAGTATGGAAAGGTAAAATGTGGAGAGCAGCAAAATTGGACTTGGCTGTTGCTCAGTGCTGTCACAACCTTGCCTGTAATGCGGCTAGGGCTATTAACCAAACATAAATAAATGATGGCTCTGGTGCTTCATAGCAGCCTGGCATCTGAAACTCTTTCTTTTTCAAATCTTTTGTTTTGATAGAGTCAAATGAAGTTATGCTTTTAAATAAATACACGCCAGGTCTGGGATATACACGCACACGCACACGCACACGCACTCACACACGCGCACACACACACACACACACACACACACACACACACACACACACACACACACACACGCGCACATGCACACACACACACACTATAGAATTCTGCACAAGCCATAACTTGAATAATGCACATTTATATTTTACATGTATGTAAATGTGCAAAAATGTGCAGAATTTTTTCTATCTATCTATCTATCTATCTATCTATCTATCTATCTATCTATATAAAGTATATATATGCACAGTACACACACACACACACACACACAAATCTCAGATTTATGCAAACCACTGGAATGAGCAGAGCTAGAGGTAATCAGGCAGTAGAAAGTATGATTGCACTGTGGAGATGTATCATATCCATGCTACATATTTCACACAGACCTCAGTTAATTCAGCAAAAGCAATAGCTGAAATAATACACTGTATCATTACTGGGGCAGTTTCCTAATGGGAAAAAATCTGAGTATAAAAATACATGACCAGGAGGTATAGAATGAGAATTACTTTGTGGTATACAGGAAGATGATACATTGCACCATCTAGACATTAAGCGCTGCACAATTGAATTATCAACAAAATTGAACCACTCCAAATATTCACTTTATTAGTTAGAGCATCAAGACTTTTAGTTGAAGGGACTTAATGGTTTTTGTGCTTTCCATTTGCTACCATTTCAGTAATGAAGCTGCAGATTTTTCAGACCAATCATGTTTTAATATCCACAGCAATCCCGACTGCACCTTACCATGAACGTGTGCACATGCTTATTGAATGTTAGTAGAAAATAATCTGCATTAGAATTAGAAGCCTGCATGCAAACTTCATGCAAAAAGTCTCTCTGACCTGTATGTTCCTTATTAGAAAAAAATAAGACATCTGTAGTTTAATTCCAAAAAACAGAGGGGGGATAAAAAAAGCAGCAAAAATGGGTTATAAACACATGGCAGTTGTATGATTTAGTGGAGCAATAAAGAATAGAAAGGTGGCTATTCATCATGGGAGCAAGCTCACCAGGAGAGGACCTGTCATGGACACCGCCAAGTCCAGGAGGCAGTTCAGAGCACATACTCCGAAAACGGGCTCGGACTGATGGCTTTTCCAGACATCTTCAGATGCAGACGAGCACGCTGAGCATTCAGCACTGTCCGCCATTTCTAAGCAGACTCAAGGGGAAGATTCCGAGCAGATGGACAAAAGAATAATATGCAAAGGCTGAAATATGCCATGAGCCGCATGAAGAAAAGGCCCTGCATACATCAATGGATTGATATGATGACTTGAGATTTGAAGAAGTAACATGTGATTAAAGTAATTACATTTGATTACATGAGACTTTCAGCAGTGATAATGAACCATAAGTACAGCCATAGATGATGTGCTGTAGTGCAAAGTATCTCACTGCATTGCTGAACTCATGAGGTGGAGGAATAACATTTAAATGGATATAAATATAAATGTAAAATACCTATAGATATATGTACATTTTTAATGTAAATATGTAGATTTTTTAGAAAGATAGATAGATAGATAGATAGACCTATATACTGTATGTACTATGATTAATATAATATAAATATGTATTTATATTTAAATATGTATTTTAAAAGTCTCTTACAGTATATGGTTAAAATATCTGCAATAAAAAAGGTTTGTAGAATCTATCTTAAACATAACACTAAATATAATGCAGTTATCAACATAAAAGTAAATTAATAATAGTATCATTAACAATAATTCTAACACTAATATTATTTTTTTAATTATTTGTGTGCGTACATATATATTGAATTATTTATGAACAGTATTTATAACATTCATTCTATAATATAATATAATATAATATAATATAATATAATATAATATAATATATTTTAAATTAATATGAATTATTAATTTATAATGAATTATTATATAGTGTTTTTTAGTATTTCGTATTATTTTATATTTTGTTAATTATTATATATTATTGTTAGATGATTATAAAGTATAATAATAATAATAATAATAATAATAATAATAATAATAATAATAATAATAATAATAATAATAATAATAATAATAATAATAATAATAATAATAATAATAATAATAATAATAATAATAATAATAATAATAATAATAATAATAATAATAATAATAATAATAATAATAATAATAATAATAATAATAATAATAATAATAATAATAATAATAATAATAATAATAATAATAATAATAATAATAATAATAATAATAATAATAATAATAATAATAATAATAATAATAATAATAATAATAATAATAATAATAATAATAATAATAATAATAATAATAATAATAATAATAATACATCTCACTGCATTGCTGAACTCATGAGGTGGAGGAATAACATTTAAATGGATATAAATATAAATGTAAAATACCTATAGATATATGTACATTTTTAATGTAAATATGTAGATTTTTTAGAAAGATAGATAGATAGATAGATAGACCTATATACTGTATGTACTATGATTAATATAATATAAATATGTATTTATATTTAAATATGTATTTTAAAAGTCTCTTACAGTATATGGTTAAAATATCTGCAATAAAAAAGGTTTGTAGAATCTATCTTAAACATAACACTAAATATAATGCAGTTATCAACATAAAACAGTGTCATAACCAAATCCAGCACAATCACACAATGTCTACAGAGATTATAGTTAAAGACTGTTTCATATGCATTCTGTTGGATTTCAAGGCCATCACACGCTGTATATAGGTCATGATCTGAATGGATGTGGTTGTGTGATTACACCCATATGCAGTAGACTACCCTGCTTTAAATGTGGGGTCAAAGTGTCACACACTCATACTGAAAATCGGTATGGCAGTAGTGTTCATTAACTCTTATAAACTTGAGTTCAGTACATGTGGGTGGAACAAACTGCTGTCAGCACAAGGTCATGAATGTTTCCCATGAAGATTCCAGCGGAGATCCCTAACTATTTCCTCTGTCGGAAGCTGTAAAATTCATTTTTTTGTTTTATATCTTTTTTCCTCCTGTATCCTTCCGATGTGCCACTCAACGTTTTAACCATTTATTTTGTTTCACCCACAAGACGTTGTATTTTCTAAATATGGCTATTTGAACTCGTTCCATTTACATCAGCTTTCCCTTTCAGTCATTCGTCACTATTTAGTCACTTTCCAAAACTTGAAAGCCATTGTCGAAGAGAAATGTGGTTTAGATAGCAGGGCTTTGCTTTTAAGTTTCTGCAGAAAATGTGCAACACCTTGTGCTGACCGAGTATGTCCATAACTGCTAATAAAAGGAAAAACACATGCTGGCTCGTCTGAAGAATTATTTAAAAAAAAAACCCATGGAGCCATTCAAGGCCTCTATGAAGCAGCTTTTAATTAAAACCACTTGTTCCCGAACTTGTACTTAATGTTTCCCATTAGTCATGTTTGAGGGATTACAGACAGCTCCAATGAAAGTCAAAGATTAAATGGAAAATGCAGATGTGCGAACAATGCAGCTTGTTTCATTGTGATCACTGTTGTTTAGTAAGTATAAAAAATTAACTAGGTTTGACAAGGTTTCCTAATTTCTTTCCAATTAATGTTGACTTTGCTTTTTGATGGGGTTACTCGGGTCTACAAGAGGAGGGATTGGGTTCAAGTACCTCCATGTAATGAAAAAAAAATCTTTATGTTATATGTTCAATTAGTTAGAATTACACCTTTTCTAGGCCCACTTTGTTAAAAGCTGTAGTCTTAACTGAAATGAATGTAGAATATATCTTGATGTATTCATATGAAAGAAAAAAGAAGTTTGCAAAAACGTAGTTACAAGTTACTTATAGTTAGTGGAATGAAAGTAGACTATAAAATATAAAGGATAACGGTTCAAAAATCTATTTATTTATTTTACAGCCTGGTCTCAAGTATGTAACATTTACAGGTACAAAACACATTTTTGTAGCAGAAGTAGCAGTGTTTTGTAGTACGTTTTGATTGATGCTGAAACGTAGACATATTGAAACATTTAAGCAGTAAACATAATGTATTCACAGCTAAACAATGTAAAATATTTACAAATGATTTAAATCATAAAGATATTTGTATAGATGCACGTTTATCATTTTATCGAAAAATGATTTCCATTTTATATCCCTTAACCTACCACCAAACCTAACTGTAACCATTTTATAGAGTATAAAAAGAACGTAACAAAAAGAATTGTGCAGGAAAATTTAAATTTTAGTAATAAAATAGCATTAATTATTATTATTTTTTTTGGATTTGCTAATCCCACTTCTACCTCTAAACCTAACCATAACCATTTCTTAAAAATACAGTATGTACAGTACATGAAGTGGTGCAATAGAAGAACAATTTTGGCTCCCCAAAGAAGCTTTCAGTGTCTTAAAGATATTAAAACAACCATCTTTTTTAAGTGTAAAGAACATTTTAATAATCCAAAGAACCTTTTTTTCCACTACTAAGAACCTTTTGCACAGTGGAAAGGTTCAGTGGAACCATCGATGCCAATAAAAAACCTTTATTTTTAAAAGTGAAGGAAATAGTTTTGAGTTGCTCACATGAGCTCAAATTCAATTCACTCTATTCACATTTGAGATGCTCGGTGACCTTTGACACTTGGGGTTTCCCTGTCGTGCAGATATCCCTGTTGCTCTGCAAATGTTTAAAAGGCAAGGCGAGTCTTTGAGGATGTCTTTGCCCCGTCCATCATTACAGCAGTGCCCTTGGCTGGAGCATCATGTCCACACATGCTGAACTTGGCAGAAGATCAGTGAGTTGGAAATGCTTGCCTGTACATTAATTATACCTCTCACGTACCCACCACTGCGCTTAGGTGTATGTCTTTAATTATATACCCCGAGTTTGACCTCTTAGCAACGGAGTGCTTGTTTTCCTCTAAAGTTTTGAGCGACCCCTCTGAGATTGGCAGAACGCATGTGAAGCGATGCATCAACAGTGTTTTGCTGATTAAAATGCGGAGAGGTATTATTCAACATAAGTGCGTCGGGTGAACTCATCTCAGGAGTTTTTCTCAAAAGGAAAGTGAGTAAAATAAGTTGAAGATGAACTGTAATTAATTTTTAGACTAGACTGTCTGCCAGGCATGGGTAAAATACAAGTGATGTTTAATGGGTTAGTGGTATTATTATTATGAAACTTTACAGAGAAAACTATGAGCAATTTCATTGCGCTGACACTTCTAATTAATGTGTTGTTTGTGCTCTTTAAAGCATCCCAACTCTGCATTCACGGCGGAGGCTGATTTGTGAGGCTGGAATGAGAAAAGTGTGGTGTTGAGGGGGTTGGAAAGAGAAATGAATCTGTGCAACGGTCTCAGTACAAGGTATGAAAGTAATTATTTTTGCTTTTCAAGATTTGGGCATATTTATGGGGCATTACTGTAGAAGCGGGCTGTTTAATGTTATTTGCAGAGAGCACACATTGTTTTCATCAAGCTCATGAGAAGTGGAGGGCACGGCTGAGAGAAATGTGACCTCAGCGCTATACTGTGCAGCTTGACTCATCCGATGGGGCCTCAACAGTTGTTATGCAAGCTACATGCAATTAATAATGGAAGCAGGTCTGAAAGTTGACAACTCCTTGAATCACCACTTGTTTGGTCTTTTTTGTGAAAGGCAGATGGAGGCATGTGTACAACCAGGGTTATTATCACTAACTAAAACTAAAAAAATGAAATAAAATGAAATAAAATATGAAAACAAAATAATAATAATAATTTTGCCTAAAATAAAAATGAGAAAGAACACATACAATAAAATGTATTGCCATTAAAATATTACTTGAAATAAAATAAACATTAGCTAAAATAAAGTGAAAAAAAAACACTTAAAACTGGTTTTATTTTTTATTCAATTTTGAACTTAAAAAATAAAATAAAATAATAAAATCAAATAAAACTGAAAACTATAAAAAACTGTGTAGACATGTTTAAATAAATAAATAAATAAACAAGAAAACAAACAAACTGCAAAATTACGAAAACTTACTTAACTAAAAAAATAAAAATCTAAAAAAACAACAACAAAAAAAAAACATGAAAGTAAAATCTAAACAACTATAAAACTATATCAATGCTTCTAAACGAATACTAGTTTAACCCCTGATCAAAGATACCACATGATATGAGTGACATAACCACTTTCTGACGGTCAAGGAACTGTGTTGTAGTCAGTGGTTCCCAATTCCAGTCCTGGGGACCCCCTGTTTTGCAAATCAAAGGTGTTTGATATTTACGATTCTTGATGGGGCTACCCATGATAGCCAGTGAGAGTGAGCAAGCGCCACCTACTGGATGTTGCGTGCTTCTATAGCTGAAACTTGGCAGCTACAAACACGCTACGAAAGTAGAGTACTGAGCAAGAACATCACCCATATTCTTTTTTCCTATTTTGTTTTTCACTGTACAACAGAACGCTCGCCAGGAGAGCCAGCTGACAACATCGACTGTCCTCCATGTGTTTTTCTTCTCTAGTCACGTTTGATCTCGCGAGTCTTCGTGAGATCTCGTGTCACTGTGAAATCGTTCCTACAATTGTGGTCTGGTCGAATCATCTAGTGTGAGCATTCAGAGGATTATAAGGCTAAAAATCGTTTGAAACTGTCTTCATGTCTGTGGTCGTGTGCATGATTTAGCAATTCGAGGGAATGAATAAGTAAATCGTGTGCACAATTTATAAATTGAGGGAACGAAATAGTAAATCGTGCGCACGATTTAGCCTACTATTTTTTTCCTGCATGCCATGTGCGGGGCTCCGTAGAAATGAAACTCGGTCGTACAATAAAAACAATTATTCCACAGCTCTGAAGGAGCCAAGACGTGCTGAGCATTTGCAAAATGAGTGTGTCTTTCAAATCAGTGGCTCGTAAATCATTTAAATGCATTCTTCGAGAAGAATTTTAGAATGTACCGTCAGATTCTTGGACGGCACGGTGCATAAGTCCCGTCATCCTCGGCTCAGGTTGAAGGAACAGATTGGGATCCTTTTTTAAAAAAAATGTATCATGTCATATTGGTCTGTACAATGGGCTGTGTAGATGACAGGGGTGGAAAAGCCGGGGTTCTTTTTTGCCGGCTTGACTCCAGAGCAAAGAGTAAGTGCTGACTCGAGGGACCCACTTACAACTAAGACATGGTGTGCTTTCATCCCATCTGACTGAATGGCGAAATAAATAAAAAGAATGGAAAATGGCTGCTCTCTGGGCTGTACCCCTGCTCCTTGTTAAAACCCTATCTCTGCTGCTCCATTGCCCCCAGCTACATTAAAACCCATTAAATTTACCTTCATTAAAGCAGCCCCTGTCTCCTCCTTGCTGCGGCCCCTAATGTGGGTCCTCTCAAGGACAGAGCCGTAATGAGGGTAGACTGGATTTAACCTTGAAGAGTACAGGTTTTGATTTCAAAATCAATAACTTATGCTTCAAACCACTACTAGATCCAGGCTACAATTTTCAGGCATTAATTGCACAGATTATGTTTCTCCTCCAAAACTGTATTGCCAAAATGCCATTTAACTTTAAACTGCATCGTGCATTTATGCTTTTTTCTAAATCCTACCATCTCGCTCGTGAGCGATGGCAATCCACAGCTCGCACGTTTTCTTTATCAGCGAGTCTTTGTGCGTACACACAGCATGCTTGTTCTGGCTGGACGGCGGGGCAGATGGGATTTCAAAGGGTCGCTACACTATGTATAAACAATTAGGCAACAGGAATGTTTTCCAAAGCGAAGCTAGAAAGTCACAGCACAGGCTTTGCTTGGGTCCTCGTGAAATTGCAGGGCAGTGTCGTCATACACGGCCAAGAGACTTACATTTGAGTTATTTGATTCGCACTCGGTCAGGAGGAAGTGGAAAATGGGGAATTATGAGAAGAGATTTGAACATGGAGCATGATGAGAAAGACAAGAGCGGAAAAAAGGCGGAACACCTGAGATAAAGGCAGAAGTTCACACTTCATTTTCCCTTTCTTTAACTTTTTATACATTCGTCTCCTCTGCTTGTCATCACGGAGGTCCCGTGAAATGTATTAATTTGTCCTGCGGTGATAATTTCTACTCGACATATTCATAATGTGAAATATTGGATCTCATCCTAAATTGGGGTTGGGGGAAGGGGTGATCACGGCAGCTTAATTTTTTAATCAAATTCTCCCTTTAATGGAGCTTTATTAAATTACATAGCTGATAATGGGGGAGTGGAGCAGCGCTGCTATGGTGTAAAAAGAGCTTTTTAGGATAATTAAATAAAATGAATAAAAACCCAAAGCTGAGTGGGAAGTAAAGAGAATGGGAAGGAGGGAAACCCAGCGGCCACATCTACGCTCAGATTCATTCTGTCTCGTTTGGGTCCTTGGGAATGCACCATGACATGTTAGCAGAGTGGGGGAGGCTTCTTGAATTAAGAATATGTCACTTTTTCCATCATAAGAGTGAGCAGTGTGCTCGCCTATGCAAATCAGGGTAAAATCAGGGATTAGATTTCTTATAGGATGCAAACTGAGGGCTGATATATTGATATCTAAGACTGCATCCCATCCTTGTTGAAAGCTTATCAATCTTATTTTTCAAAATCTAGATTATTGTATACTTCTATTAAAGACCTGTAATGTTGCCTAGAGGCAAAACAAAGCAGAGAATTCTGGACCTTTTTTTTGTGCTCACTGAAGAGCACCATGATACAATATTGTTTTACAGAACGTTGTCACAATGTCTACTAATGTAATGTTTTAAAACTCATTATGTGTGTTTTTTATCCACGCACATATGTTGACAGATATTTGGTAAAGAGGATACATGTGAAGAGCTTAATTGAGCATGTAACAGGGCTAATTGGTGTAGTGATGTATTGCTATTGTTACAAACATCCCACAGGACCTCTGTTTGTCCTCATTGGCATGACAGTAGATTGGCATTGCCTCAATTTATGAAGCAAGCATTTACCTTAGTGAGTCTTTCATGTAACTGATATAATAGAAAAAAATGCTAAAAACTGATAAGTATGAAACTAAAAATAATGTGAATCCTGACCACTTTTTGTTTATGAAACATTCAGGGAACCTGAAAAATCTCAGTTCATTGGGCAACATAAGCTTATTGGAAAATGTGTCTCTGCCTAAATGTTTTGCAAAACTCCAAGAATGTACCTATATATACAATTCACTGCAGTTTCCAGCTGAAATAAAGCCTAGTGGCAATCAAACACCAAAAACATTCATTCCTTTTTATACAAATTATAATTACAAGGGCAAATTATCGATTAATAAAGAATCACTTTTATGTGGTTCCTTTCACAATGCTATGTAAGACCTCAAAAGACTTTTAAAATTTATTAGGGAACTAATAAATTTTGATGCTTGCATCACATAATCAATTCCATATGTATGGCTTTTCTGATAAAGAAACAAGCTCAAGAGGAAAACTAAAATGGAATGGTTGCATGAGCAAATATATTTTTATCTCACATTTGCTTTTGTTGACTACGGTGGCCGAGAGAGCTCAACGCACTGCAACTTCAGAAAACACATGCAAATAAAAAAAGCACCAGCAAATTAAGAAAACAGCTTCATCAGTTTAACAGAACGTGTGCTGCAAATACTCGCAACACAACCAAATACAAAAACACGCTGCAAATGCTCACAACACAAGCAAAAACAGAAACGCGCTGCAAATACTCACAACACAAACAAATAAAGAAACGCGCTGCAAAAACAGAAACGCACTGCAAATACTCACAACACAAACAAAGAAACGCACTGCAAAAACAGAAATGCGCTGTAAATGCTCACAACACAAACAAATAAAGAAACATGCAAGTAGCACAGACCACAACAAAATTACCCCAACAAAATGAAAATTAACCATGTTTTTTTTTTTGGCGTATTGATTACCATTTGTATAACCACAGTTGTACAAATACCATGGTTAAAACTATGGTTAGTCTAGTAAGTCCATGGTTAATTCGTGCATGGTTACAGTAACCATTTTTTGTTTTCATTTTTTCTTATATAATAAATATATTAATTAATTAATTAATTTGAATAGTAGGCTATGGTTAATTTTTGTAAGGCAAGTTGTAAAAGTAAGTTAGCCAGCTTACATAATCTTTCATAGTTACAGTAATTGTGTATTTCGTCAGCTTATTTAGGCTAATAATATCCACAAAAAAAGAGCTAATGAATATGATCAGGATGTTAAAATAAACAAAAATCTCACCTGTCAGAGTAAACATTGATAAATATGTTCCAGCCATGTTCATCACTTTGCGGTTCCCTTAAACATTTTTGAGGTGGTCTGTGCCTATTTGCAGCGCATTTCTTTATTTCATTGTGTTGTGAGCATTTGCATATTAATAATATACCCAACAGTGATACACAGGAGCTAGAAGGAGAGAACGTAGCAAAATTTTAAAATTTATTAGGGAACTAATAAATTTTGATGCTTGCATCACATAATCAATTCCATATGTATGGCTTTTCTGATAAAGAAACAAGCTCAAGAGGAAAACTAAAATGGAATGGTTGCATGAGCAAATATATTTTTATCTCACATTTGCTTTTGTTGACTACGGTGGCCGAGAGAGCTCAACGCACTGCAACTTCAGAAAACACATGCAAATAAAAAAAGCACCAGCAAATTAAGAAAACAGCTTCATCAGTTTAACAGAACGTGTGCTGCAAATACTCGCAACACAACCAAATACAAAAACACGCTGCAAATGCTCACAACACAAGCCAAATAAAAAAACGCGCTGCAAAACAGAAACGCGCTGCAAATGCTCACAACACAACCAAATAAAGAAACGCGCTGCAAAAACAGAAACGCACTGCAAATACTCACAACACAAACAAAGAAACGCACTGCAAAAACAGAAATGCGCTGTAAATGCTCACAACACAAACAAATAAAGAAACATGCAAGTAGCACAGACCACAACAAAATTACCCCAACAAAATGAAAATTAACCATGTTTTTTTTTTTGGCGTATTGATTACCATTTGTATAACCACAGTTGTACAAATACCATGGTT
>NW_015549609.1:1182715-1184047 GCF_001515605.1 Sinocyclocheilus anshuiensis
TTATTACCATTTGTATAACCACAGTTGTACAAATACCATGGTTAAAACTATGGTTAGTCTAGTAAGTCCATGGTTAATTCGTGCATGGTTACAGTAACCATTTTTTGTTTTCATTTTTTCTTATATAATAAATATATTAATTAATTAATTAATTTGAATAGTAGGCTATGGTTAATTTTTGTAAGGCAAGTTGTAAAAGTAAGTTAGCCAGCTTACATAATCTTTCATAGTTACAGTAATTGTGTATTTCGTCAGCTTATTTAGGCTAATAATATCCACAAAAAAAACCCTCTATGGCATGACTTTTTAATTTTGGGGGAAAAAATATTTCACCTCATTTTTTGGGAGCTTGGGGATCCCTGGTCACTTTGCGGTTCCCTTAAACATTTCAGATGTGGTCTGTTTCTATTTGCAGCGCGTTTCTGTTTTTGCAGCACATTTCTTTATTTGTTTGTGTTGTGAGTATTTGCAGCGCGTTTCTGTTTTTGCAGCACGTTTCTGTATTTGCTTGTGAATATTGCAGCGCGTTTCTTTATTTGGTTGTGTTGTGAGCATTTGCAGCGCGTGTGTTGTCAAATTGATGAAGATGCTTTCTTAATTTGCAGGTGTTTTTTCTATTTGCATGTGCTTTTTCATTTGCAGCGCGTTGAGCTCTCTTGGCCACCGTATAAAAGGCATTTGAAAAGCACCAAATATAAATGAAGGCATGATTTAAATAATAATAATAATAATCATCATCATCATCATCATCTTCTGAAGCATAAAAATGCCTGAAGAAATACCCATAAATTTTGTTTTTAAGGAACATTCCTGGTTCATTGCAAGCTGAACAGACAGCATCTGATGTCTCAAACTGTCAAAGCAAACAAAAATTGTTAATGCAGATGCTGTCAACAGAGCTTGACACTTTTGAGGCTTTTTTCATAGATCTAATGATCATTTTACCACTTATTGTACAAAAATATTTTAATATTATACAACGAATGTTGTGATTTCCTCTATAAATAAACCTCATGGTGGTAGACCTATATGCTAATATACAGTGAGCTGCTAAATCTAGACACTAGCCTCTACAGAGCAAAAACGGACAGCTCTGACCTACATTAGCATCAGCGCTAACATCTGAAAATAGCGTGGGCTGAGTAGGCGTTCATTTTTATCTGGAATGCTTCCCATGTCCCACATTTCCACCTCACCAAACATAACCACCCAGGAATCCCCAGTGAACAAGATATTTAAGATGAAACGGCCAGGTGAGACTTTCCTCCAGTGCCAAAGAAAATAAAAGCAGAGCCAGTATTAGTTACTAGTGCTGCTGGCTAAGGCAAAAAT
>NW_015549609.1:1184410-1185839 GCF_001515605.1 Sinocyclocheilus anshuiensis
CAGCGCATTTCTGTTTTTGCAGCGCGTTTCTTTATTTGTTTGTGCTGTGAGTATTTGCAGCGCATTTCTGTTTTTGCAGTGCGTTTCTTTATTTGTTTGTGTTGTGAGCATTTGCAGCGCATTTCTTTATTTGGTTGTTTTGTGAGTATTTGCAGCATGTTTCTGTTTTTGCTTGTGTTGTGAGCATTTGCAGCATGTTTCTTTATTTTGTTGTGTTGTGAGTATTTGCAGTGCCTTTCTTTATTTGTTTGTGTTGTGAACATTTGCAGCTCTTTATTTGTTTGTGTTGTGAGTATTTGCAGCATGTTTCTGTTTTTGCTTGTGTTGTAAGCATTTGCAGCGCGTTTCTCTATTTGGTTGTGTTGTGAGTATTTGCAGCGCCTTTCTTTATTTGTTTGTGTTGTGAGCATTTGCAGCTCTTTATTTGTTTGTGTTGTGAGTATTTGCAGCGCGTTTCTTTATTTGTTTGTGTTGTGAGTATTTGCAGCACGTTTTTGTTTTTGCAGCGCGTTTCTTTATGTGTTTGTGCTGTGAGTATTTGCAGCGCGTTTTTTATTTGATTGTCTTGTGAGTATTTGCAGCGCGTTTCTGTTTTTGCAGCGCTTTCCTTTTTTATTTATTTGTTTGTGTTGTGAGCATTTGCAGCGCGTGTGAGGAGTGGGGGCGGGCCCGAGAGCCGTGGGAACGGAGCAAGGCCAGTGGAGTAATTGATAATGAGCGACACCTGCACCACTCACCGGTCTCGAGTCCCACGGAGGAGCTCCGGAAGGATTAAAGGAGGAGTGACGACAGTGAAAGACGAGAGAGGACCAGGCCTGGACTTTATTTTGTGTTTTGTGTGCGACAGTTGTCTGCGAGGGGCTGCCGCTTTACTTTCATTTTGTGTTTGTTTACTTTATTAAAGTTTTCTTTAAATGTAAAAAAAATTCATAAAAAAATTAACGGTCCGGTTCCCGGACACACTGCCGCTTGGTCCTCAACCGGCTGAGAGGCTGTCACTCGCGGTGCCATGCGATGGTACTGCACATCGTTGGTGGGCAGCCCACCGCTCCTCCGCCTCCTGGCGGATGGCTCCTCCTATTGAGGGCAGCCGGCAGCGTGTCCCCCGTTACTGCTCCTCCCCAATCATGGCGGATGGCAGCAGGCTCTGGCCTCCTGGCGAAAGGGGACTCCTGGACTCCTCCGCTCCCTCTCGGACGGCAGCCACCCCTCCCCGACCCAGGAGCGCGGCAGCGAGCTCTCCGTCCCACCTCGTCTTCCATAGTTCCAGCACCACCGCCTCGGGCAGCCACCGGTGGTCTCTCCGCTTGTTCCTGCTGCCGATCTCCTCAGCACCGCCTTTATTTGTTTGTGTTGTGAGTATTGCGTTTCTTTATTTGTTTGTGTTGTGAGTATTTGCAGCGCGTTTCTTTATTTGTTTGTGTTGTGA
>NW_015549609.1:1186682-1187759 GCF_001515605.1 Sinocyclocheilus anshuiensis
TTTGCAGCGCGTTTCTTTATTTGTTTGTGCTGTGAGTATTTGCAGCGCATTTCTGTTTTTGCAGTGCGTTTCTTTATTTGTTTGTGTTGTGAGTATTTTCAGCGCATTTCTGTTTTTGCAGCGCGTTTCTTTATTTGTTTGTGCTGTGAGTATTTGCAGCGCATTTCTGTTTTTGCAGTGCGTTTCTTTATTTGTTTGTGTTGTGAGCATTTCCAGCGCGTTTCTTTATTTGGTTGTGTTGTGAGAATTTGCAGCGCCTTTCTTTATTTGTTTGTGTTGTAAATATTTGCAGCACTTTTCTTTATTTGTTTGTGTTGTGAGCATTTGCAGCGTGTGTGTTGTCAAATTGATGAAGATGTTTTTTTAATTTGCAGGTGTTTTTTCATTTGCAACGCATTGAGCTCTCTCGGCCACCATATATGACACTATCGGTTAGGTTTAGGATTTAGTTTTTTTTTTTTTAACGATTAACCTTTTAGCGCCTCTGACCAGACATTGCATTTTGAAAGTGGTACAAAATGAGCAAGAAGAAATGTAATACTGTATCATTTTGCAGAAATGTTGCCACAGGCATGTTAAACTATAATTCAAGCAGAATGAATCTGACTGTAGAGATGTAGACAGTGTGATCAATTTTTATTATTCAAATTGGAGTAAAAGTCAATGTACTTTTAACATTTCACCTATAAACTGATGTAAAACGTAGTGAAATGGTACATATTTAGCCAAGACCAGTCACGTTTTCCCATGAGACCAGGTAGGAAAAAAAAAGAAGTTGTGCAAACCCTACTGTGACTTTAATTTAATTTTATTCCATAGGGCTTCAAGAAATGAGCATTAGCCAGTTTTGTTAAATTTAATGCCCACAGATGAAACTTATATGGGTGAGAAATAATAGTGAAAAACCCAATTGGGGCCTCCATTATGTTGTGTGGATCTTGTGTTATTGCCTATGATCACATCATTCCTGGTGATTAGGGTTTGAGGTACAATGAGGCCAACATGTCTCTCTCTCTCACACACACACACACACACACACACACACACACACACACACACACACACACACACACACAC
>NW_015549609.1:1187778-1190212 GCF_001515605.1 Sinocyclocheilus anshuiensis
TTCAGAAGTATTTTTCATTGATTGCGTTAACTAGTTAACTAATGAAACTTTACTTTAAAGTGTTAGCAAGATAGTAAATAATTATGAAACAAAACTTATGTAACAACTAATTAACTGAACAGTTTGGCTACATTTGATCTCTGTTTCTCACGCACACACACACACATGCATGGATGTTGCTGGCATCTAGGTGCTTATGATGTGTGCCAACCTGCTCTTAACTCATTCAATCTCTCCTTTTCTCCCTCACAGGAGTGATCTGGGATATGCGCTAAATGGAGTCTTGTTTGATTAAGTTTACAGGCGATATAAAATGAAGAGCACCCCACTGTGATGTGGAGGACCTGGCCTGAAGGCCCTCGTAGACTATCAAAGGCTGAAAGGCACTTTTAAAGTAATTAATCACGCATGACTATACAAGGCTACTGGGTGTTGCGATGTTATGTGTATCATATATGGTCTATCATGCCCCAAAGCATCAAAACCGCAATTAAAACACAGATTCAAATGAGGAAAAACAGGCATTAGATGCAGAAGATAAGGCCTAGGACCTTTTTCTAAAATGTCTTATGCATTGGTTCACAGCAGGTCTGTTCTGATAGGGTAGCAGATAGCAGGGAAAAATAATACATACATGAAAATGTAACTAACCATATTGCCATGCATTGAGAAAAAAAATAAAATAAATGTAAACTTTTAAAAGGATCTACAGCAAGTCTGTTCTGATATGGTTGGAGAAAAACAATACAAATTTAAATATGAAAATATTTCATATTTGTCATGCACTGTAAAAATAATATAAAAATAGTATTTTAAAATAAAATGAAATAAAGTAAAAAATAAGCTTTTAAGAGGATCCACAGTAGGTTTGTTCTGATGAAGACAGGGTTGGAGATAGCAGGAGAAAACAATGCAAAATGCATATATGAAACTGCAGCTAACCATATTGCCATGCATTGTAAAATAAAATAAAATAAAATAAAAAATATATAAAATTAAATAAATAAATAAATAAAATAAAATAAAATAAACATTTTCAATAATAAACAGTGTTGTTGTTGGTGCTATGTCATTTGTGCAATCACAAATATTTGTATTTTGGCAGAAATGCAACGGTCAAATGGTAAGCAGCCAAATAATCCAATGCTAACATGTGCAGGTTGTGTCACATGCCTATATCCTTGAAAAGCATGAATAAATCTATAAAACTACAGTACATTAAATACAGGTTGCGCTTGGTACTGTGTTGTGTCACCACTTGATGTCCAATGTAAAATCTGGGTCTTGAAGCAAAACCAGTTGAAAAGCACTGATCTGTTCACAACTTCTTTTTACTAACCCCCAGTCGTACACAGTGCTAAAATATTCTTTGTACAGCTCAATGTCCGCAGGTTTGGATGAATCAACCCGAAGGTGTTTTGTTCATCTGTTTCTGTGGTAAGCATTATCGTGGGATGAACTAAAGTATTTTAAGTGTGATAATATTAAACCTTACCGCAGCTGAGATCATCTTCCCCCTCTCTCAAAAAGACAAGTTACACTCATATTTCAGATCTCGGAGGATAATGTCAGGGATTAGCGTAAAACTCAACTGATCCTCCCTCAACTCAAGATGTTGTACCGAGTTATAAAGTTACAATGGCTCTCAAAGCTGGAGAAAGGATTTTATGCATCCCTTTTTCTTGGATGATGGAAAACCAAAGCACCTTGTGCTTGTTTAACCTCTTATGTGACTTTTAAAGACAATTAAATAACATTGGAAGTTTCATGTTGGGTGAAACTGTAACCAGCAGTGTTGTAAATGGGTGTACAGTTACAGAAATTGCAATGCAGTAACTATGCGGACCCTCTATACTCTTGACTGTTTTTGGTCTGGGGCTTCTTGTTGCCTTGATGTACCAGACTATCCACTGCTGGTCATTCCTGGGAAGAGCTGTAAAGTTACAGATAGTGAACTTGACGATGGGTTTGGAGAAGAGTGCCAGACACTTTTATGTCTCTCTATCCATTGAACTTTTTAATGCACTGATATTTTTTTTCTCGCTGTTACCCCACTGGCTGTGTGCTTTAATTAGATTACACTCAAGGAATCACTGTGGTTCAGAATGCCAATTTGTGTCCCAGACTGTGTAAAATTTGCTTTTCCACTTGCTGCCAAACAGAGCAGGTGAGAGCAGACGAGGTCCTCAGGTAGGAAGAAGAACAGACGACTCTTTCTACATTTTGCTCTCATCCTTTCAATCTCTCTGCCTCTCTCTCTTTCTCATTTCCTTGGTCTCTTCGCTCTGTCCCTAAAAACTTTCAGCATGAGAGGTTAAACCTATTATGTAGAAGTCTAAAATACAAATCAAACAAATATATACAAATCACACACACACACACACACACACACACACACACACACACACACACACACACACACACACACAGGTTT
>NW_015549609.1:1190244-1215244 GCF_001515605.1 Sinocyclocheilus anshuiensis
CGTAATGGTTTTTATACTGTACAGACCGTATATTCTATTGCCCTACACCAACCCTACCCCTAAACCTACCCTTTACAGGAAACTTTGTGCTATTTCAGATTTTCAATACACTCCATTCTGTGTGATTTATAAGCGTTTTGAAAAGTGGGGACATGGGGTAATGTCCTGAAAAGCCACCTTCTCCTTGTAATACCTATGTCATACCTTTGTCATTATACAAATTTATGTCCTCATTTGTCACAAAAACGCGCACACACACACACACACACACACAGACACACGCACACACACGCACACACACGCACACACACACGTGTGTTTGTGTGATATGTCTGAATGTTGAGTGTCTGCATTACTATACCTAATTTAATATGAATACTGTTTCATAATTTGACACACACACACACACACACACACACACGCACACACACACGTGTGTTTGTATGATATGTCTGAATGTTGAGTGTCTGCATTACTATACCTAAACCTAATTTAATAGGAATATTGTTTCATAATTTGACAAATTTCTCTATAATTTTTACATTTGGTTCATCAAAAGGGTACAATTTTACAAGTATCAACGACAGCCAAGCTGATATTTAGAACAGCATTACTGCACGTGTGATACAACAGTTTAAAATAAGAAGTTAACTTGCATTAGACAAAGTATTTTCAGTTTGTCTACCTTTGCTCCACCAAAGAAACTCAAGCCAAACACATTTTCTAATCATTTTCTAATGATTCAATGACTCACTCAGACACACATAAACAGTGTAGCCATCTTGAAATGGTAAACAGAATGGAAGTCAGTGGAGATTTGGTGATAAACTGTGTTTGTGTGCCAACACCTGGAAGTTCATCATACAATTGTCCGGGAGTTAACTTTATTTGGAGTTTACATCGAAAAAAATCGCCGTCTGAAGTGATCTTCAGAACTTTTGCGACAGGTAGGATTTATTTTACCACTAAGCGTGTTTATTGTAGTCTCTGACAACCCATTTTGAATTATAAACAAGACACTTTAACTGTTTAATATCTTCGTTTAATAGAAGTTCAGTTATTAGAAAGAAATATATGTATAAATTAGACTGTCAGTCCATAAATTAGGTGTGGATTTTCAGCGCAAGTTACATAATTACGCCAGTAAGTGGCGATAAGTCACAGAGCCACTCAACTGATTTGTTCAAAAACACTGAAATGTTCGGAAATGTGCAATGCCTAGTTATTTGGGACTATTTTATTTTTCAGAGCTGTTACTGATAATGTTTTCAGGTCAAGTATGTTAACATGTAAGTTGCTTAGTATAAACTTGTTGTTTAATGAACAGTTGAATGTAAAAGTAGTAGCCTACCAACATGCTGTTGCTGTGAATCATCACGCAACGTGATTAGCTGCTCCTATTTCTTTAAAATAAATGCAGATTAAGTGTTATTTTAGTATGATGTACTATTATAGTATTTATTAGCATTTTGAGTTATTTCAACTTTTTTAGTAGTTTTGTTATGCACTCCTGTCATTTATATTAGTTTTAGTTTAAAAAAATATTTCGGTATAGCTTTAATTTATTTTTATTTCACTTTTAGTAGTACTTGTGTAGGATTTCAACCTAAACGTAATAATTTAATTTCCTGTGCTATTGCTTAACTCTAGTGTATATTTCTTTTAAATAAATGCAGTTTAGTGTATATGCATTATTTTAGTATGATGTACTATTATTGTATTTATGAATACTTTGAGTTTTTATTTTTACTTTTATTTTGTAATTTTGTTATGCACTTTTGTCTTTAGTTTTTTTTTATATTTCTATATAGCTTTATTTTTATTTTCAGATTTTGTAGTACTTCAATCTAAACTTATTTATTTCTGTTAGTTGCCAATGCAACATTTCTATTAATTTCCATTCTATTATTTTGTTTTTTCGCTTAAGTTTTCATTTAACATTTATATTTGATTTCATTTCAGCTTACTCTCAATTACCACAAATGTTTTTCAGTAGTTTTAGTTAAAGGGGTCATATGATGCGATTTCAAGTTTTCCTTTCTCTTTGGAGTGTTACAAGCTGATTGTGCATAGATAAGATAACAATAACAACACTGATATATGTATGTATGTATGCAAGAGAATAACATCTCTGTTATCTGCACTGTGAGATCACTACAATAATACTTCTCAGACTGGTGCACATTAAAATAAAGCTGCCATTTCTGGATAGATGCCAGGGAAGAAAATGTCCTGAAAAACATGAAATATCATTATTACTGTAGGACATGTTGCTTCCAATAACAATCTGACTTTTTATTTAGTCTGTCACAAATCTATAATTTACATTGAAAATATAGTCTGTGTATTTGAAGAGATGGGCCAAGGAAAGCAAAGGAGAAGTGAACAGCTGTGGGTGATTAGAGGAGGCCTTGAGATGGCCAGGGATTCAAAGTAAACATGGACCCTTTCCACAGTCAACACATTTACAAATGTAGAAGAAGGAAGCTACTGAATTTGTGAAGAATGTGCGGCAGAAATGGAAAGCATGGAGGCATGAAGGCAACAGATGGTGAAAATTAAATCCATGCAGCCGAGCGGCTAACAGGACTGAGAGTTTATTCTTCTGACGGTGGACCTTGCCGTGCTTGCAGGGCAGGGGAAGACTGTTCCGGGTCAACACTCACAGGTTTACGTCTATCCTCCTCGCTGTCCCGCTGTTCTCTCCACATTTCACCAGGGGAAAAAAAAACAGGTTTCCTTAAATGGCCATCAACCTCGCCTCTGTAGACACATACAAAAGTGTACTATAGCGAAAACCATAAGATTGATATCTTATTCAGAATTAGTATTATTTCGTGATATATGCGTTTCTTATTTGAGATTTTTTTGACTGAATAGATTGTTGATTTCAAATTTTGAATGCATGTCATTTATATTTATTATTTTTAGAAGCCAATTTATTCTGCTTTAGAGATAGACAGTATCACACACACACACACACACACACACACACACACACAGAGTATATATATTGCAGCCTAACATGTTTTGGATTGTTTCATTTTGAAAATGTTTTTTTTTTTTAATATGTTGAAAACATTTTTCCCAACATTTTTGAGGGCAATATTTCACTTGAATTGTTAGCTTAAGAAGCCTCTAAGAGGCTCCTGGTTAGCGGTGTAGTTCATGCCCTGGTTAAGCAGTTGGTGCTTGAATAAGTCTTAAATCTATCAAAGCTCTTTCATGCCTGACATCGCCTTGCACAAAGAATGGTGGTAGGTGGATGACACATGTAGAAAAATTACAGTGAGGGATTGAACGGTCAGAAGCTGTTCTGCAGCACTTTGTTTCTCCCCATGTTCCTTTGGCCACTAGCACTTTGGAAACCTCTCCAAAAACAACAAATCTTAGCCTTTTTTGCCTGTTTACTCAAAAGAAACAGGTGCGGAATTTAATTTTTTATTGGGTGAACTATTTTGTCTTCATGGTTTGTCTTTATCCATGATGCTACAACAGGAAAAAAAAAACTGCCATAAATGTCACAAATTTTGTGTCCTGATTTGAGAAGGCATTTGATTTGACTTGTAAAATGGTGGGTTAGTCTGGGTGAGAGGAGCTGGGTATTGGCTTTCAAAGCCCGGCACAACATCAGAGGATCGGGGCTTAACATTTGCTTTCTGTTTAACCTCACTGCTTGAAGAAACGAAATACTGCCTTTCAGAGAGACCGAAACACCTCGTTGATCAGATTTTTAAAAAGCATGGCATACCATTCACTGTCGGTTAATTTCACTCTCAATATGTCAGCATCTCACTAATATGCATAGGTCGGTCTTTATAGCGAGTTCAGAGGCGGTTCTGGCATGCTGTGCCATGCATGTTATCTTAATGCTTGCCTGAGTTCCTTGGATTCATGTTTGGAAATATTTATGGATTATTATGTTAGAAAATGTGAAAGGCATTTTGGAGCTTTTCTGAATTTCTGACATGAGTAATCGCTATTTTTCAAACGCGGCAGACGATGCAGACATTTTTTTTGTCTTATAACATTACATTAGAACAATTTGCTTAGAAATATCTGGTCTCCAGGGTAGTGTTGCATCAGCCATTCGTAAGTTCGTAAGTATGTAAAGTTCACGCTAGAGGCTTAGTAACTTCTAGCTAGTTTGTAACTAACTCTTTACTTTTTCGGGTGCATTTGTTATTTAGGACGAGCGTAGCTAGTAGGTCGTAAACTTTCTGTAAAGTAATGCATAGTCACATGATGTTTACTCTCAGTGATCCAATAGCAGCCTTCAAACATGTGAGCAGATGTTGTGTTGAAATGTATTGAATTTCAATTTATCCTAGATTCTTGCTTACGTAACTAACATTAAACATATGTTTCCATTTTATTTAACATGCACAACACGGACCGATGTACACAGAGTGCTGTTCAGGTCAGGTTTGTGTTGAAGAGCCGCTAGCAAAGTAATTTATTCACATAATGTTCTCTCTCTTAAAATGTAAACAAGTGTAAATCTCAATGTTATATCATATGCGTCTAAAGGATGGAAGTCTGTCAGGTAAAACAAGAGCTTATTTATGTAATTCAGTCAATCTGCTATTTAGCTCCAACCGTTTACTCCTTCTGTAATGATTCAGTTTATATGTAAAGTTATGTTTCAACTAAGTTTAATGGTGCAATGCAATGCAAATAAATAAATAAATTAGTAGGGCATAAGATGTGACTCAACCGGCCCCAGTCTGCTTTATATGATTATTTAAAGAATGAAGATTTTATTTCAAAACAGCCTGTCCTTCCTAAGACAATGATGGCTGTTGATGCTTGATGTTTGGGGGTTTTCAGCTTTTGTCCAGATGCATAAATTCACCCATGCTTTAGATATGTCTCGCTCAATACCCTGAACCTCCAGTGCAAGGCTCTCACAGGGAAAAGTGGGGCCGACACGGACCTCCCTCTCTACTCCAAGTGCTTGTTCTGTTCTCCTTTTGCTCATCTGGAGAGTGGGAGGTTCTGTGGTTTTTATGACTTAATGACTCCTGTCAGCTCTGATCAGGGAGCCCAGATGAATGTTGCCAGCTGTTGTAATCCTTCTTTCCCCTTCTCAAATGCACCCTTTCTCTCTGCCTTCCTTCCTCTGGCCTCACGGTGGGGATGGAACCTCATTTTTAGAGGGATTTGGAATGTTTAACAAGCTTTGGGATGGTAGTCACCCACAGCAAACCTAGGGCTTTGCCCTGCTGGTGCGATTCCACACCATGGGTGTGCGGAGGTGATAATGGTCGGACTGACAAAGTGAAAATCAGTCATGAATAGATGCATCAGATTAGAGCCTAGTTTCTGTTCTGGGACTGACGGGAGATGGTAAAACGTAGTGTCAGTTTCTTATTCTGTATTCTGTGTTAAAGACCAGAGTCAAGGGAACAGTTCAAATCTTCATTTAAAGACTGAAATCTTAGCTGGCCAGGATCTGAGGCTGAAACAACACTCCCTGGAGGGCTGGGGTCATTAGTTTTAGTTTTTGAAGTGTTCGCGCTTTTGATGTTGAGCGTTCTCTTAAGGCGGCCTGGCCCGAAGGATATTTAATTTTGCTCCAGCAAATTTCCAGTTAGGAATAATTTGAACTGAGCATCTGTCAAAGGAGCAGCCATTTAAATACATTGGTTTCAGTTAAAGAGGCAGAAAATGAAGCAGATTAGTCCGAGTACCTTTTGCCGGCTCGGATGGGGCCTGGTCGGGGCCGGTTTCAAGGCTGTCGTGCAGAGGACAGAGAAGAAAACGCTCCCACTCCCATCTCATTAACGCCCATGCCCAGCACCTCTGGAGTTCAATCACGCGTCTCTCTCCTGAGCTGCACCGCATACCCGGTGCATGCCGCTGCGGCTGAAGAGGGATTGTTTCAGGATTCTCCATGCCTTGATATTTTATTTACAAATCTTCAAGGAGAGAAAAGGCCAGTACAGGGCCCTCATTGCTTTCTCAGACGCCCATAGTAGCTTGGGAACGCAGCATCCCTGGTGTCTCTACATCAAAGATCTCCTTGTGTTCCTACAGGGTGAGCAGAGAGAACTTTTATCAGGGTACACAATCTGAGGCGATGTTTTATCATTCGGAGGGTGTTGAAAGAGCATGCATTAGAGTGTCTGACAGCTGCTGTCAGGCTTTATTGGAAATGACTGGGCCGGTCTGTTGGAAATCATCTTTGCTTTTTGTCCAACAACAGTAAAGGGGGTTGTGTCAGAGCTCAGATCACCATGTGCACCCATCATCTATTCACTCGGTAGAAGACAGGAAGTGACATGGCAGTGACACAGAACACAGTAGATGCAAGCTCTGAATGTCCAGTCACCTGTTGTTTTGCATATATTCGATGCAGGTTTTATTATTGTTTCCTGTCGGATGACAAGTCCTTCATATTGATTTCAGGTATTTTTTATTGTTTTCACCACATATAAGAAGGTGTGTAATGGCAGTGAACCAGAATTTCTGAGCTAAAATGGCTTGTACAGTCTTCATGTATTTTTATCAGTATGTGGGTCAATGATTGCAAGTCCATACTTGCAATGACTTGCAATGACACCACTGCTATGATGAACATGTTTTTAATTTCTGAATTAAAACTGATTTTCATATTTTTCTAGGGAGCATAACGTTAAAAATGTAAGGGTGAAACAACTGTCCTCATATAATGAAATTCTTGAAAAGTTATTTTTATTAAGTAGATTGCCATACCTTTTTACTATAGTATTTTTAGGAAAAAAAAAATAATTCATGAAAATTCTCAGAATACTTTTAGCATGGATATGATGCAAATGTATTTGGTATTGGCGGACTAGGTCTGCTAGCAAGCCTGTGAGCTTGTAAGATATGCTGCTGCTGAATGCAACTGCTGCATACATAAAGACAGATCTAGACAGGTGGAGCTGGTGGAGGTGGATGGCTTAAGAGGAATTCTGGTAGTCCGCTTACAGCGAACACTGAACCAGACTATATAAATATTGATCAAGCAGTCTCATTGGCTGCAGATTGCATGCAAAGGACCTATCAGCCTGCACCATCTAGAGTTTCATGAGTGAACTAGATATTTAAACAAAAATGCAGGCAAATGTAGAAAAAAAAACATAAAACAGAAAATGTACAAAAAAAAAAAATGTCAAGAGGTCTCCTAAAATATCAGATAATTTGACCTTGTGTAGGGTATCAGACCGAATCAGACAATGTAAGATTTGATAAAGAACAGTTGAAACACGAGGAGCCGAATTCCACAGAGGCCCAAGACACAGGATGTTCGTAAATCAGATCCTGGCGCCACAAGCCTGAACCAACTAGCAGCTTTGAGTAGCTCACAGCATTTAAACAAAAGAACACTTATTGACAATTCAAAGGAGATTGTCAATTCTAGGGCAAGTAATCAAGATTAAATGGTCAAAGAGATGACAGCATGACCATCATGTGATAGTAACCACAATCATGAGCTCTGTGGATTGACTTTCCCCCCCCACCTAGGAGACAAAGAACAGACTTTCAGAGATTCCTTACAGACCTCTTAATCTCTGGTCTTCATACATTCACATACATTCACAGAATGGCACAAAAACTGCCTTTCCATGCACCTAAATGACACTAAAAGGACTTGTGAGCAACTAATCATTTCTATGCATAACTCCATATCATGTATGTAACCCACACATCAGACTATCAGGTCTTAATCATTTATTGTGTATGTATTTTGAATAACTAAATGATTCCCTTTGAGCTAAATTGACCTGTTTCCCTTACACTTGTTATGATGTTTATTGTTTCATTATATTTGTAAAAAACAAAATGCACCTGGAAAAATACATTTTAAAATTTACAAAAAAATGATTAAGATGTGTTAGATGTTTTTAGGGTGTAAGGAAATGTATTAGTTTCTTACTTAAAGGTTACACATAAATTATTCAATTGAAACTTCTCTTAAAATGCGTTAAAAAAATGTATTATGTGAAAAATAATATGAAACCAACATGAATACAAAGACTACATTTCATAGAACTTGGCACGTGTGTTTTAAATTTTATTTTTAAAAGATTTTCCTGGTGTTTCTTTTGCTTAGCGTTGCTGCAGCCCCATGTTAGTTTCTGCTTTTATAAGAAAGCATGCATTACTTTAAAGGGGTCATATGATGCGATTTCAATTTTTCCTTTCTCTTTGGGCTGTTACAAGCTCTTGGTGCATAAAGAAGATCTGTAAAACTGCAAAGACTAAAGTCTCAAATCCAAAGAGATATTCTTTATAAAAGTTAAGAGTCAGCCACACCTACCTAAAATGGCTCGTTCTAACACGCCCCCACATATCTACCTCACTATGTGGAAAGATTTGCATAACGCCACCCAAATGTTCACGCAAACAAAGAAGGCATAACTTTTATTCTCACTGTATTATTGTTGACGCTGCAGCCATGTCGTGAAGACGCTGTGTGCTTCGTTGTGAAAGCGAAACTGCTTTGTTTGGTCTTCCAAAAGAGGACGATATCCGCTTCGTCATGCCTAGAGCTGATCTGTGCTGGTCACTGAGGGAATACATCAACTTAGTGCTGTGGATCGCCGGATCGGCTTTCACTGTGGATGAAAGTCCAACCCGGGGTCATCACATGTGGTTGCTGCTCCTTCGTCAGATCCGCCGGGTGCGCCGTTCTCGACCCCGCCGCCTCTGCTGACTCTAGCCCGGCCTCAGCTCACGCTAAGCAGGGGCTTCCTCTCACGCTAGGCCGCTGTTTTTCGTTGTGAAAGCGAAACTACTTTGTTTGGTCGTCCCCTTTAACATTCTGCAAAGTCAATCACGTACACCTGATATGTCTTTCAGCTCAAAACTTGTTTGAACCAAAGGTGTCATCAGAAACTGACATATTATCAGCAGCAAGCAACCATTTCAAACACTGATTTCAGCACCTCCTCTCACATATAACTTTACAGGGGACAGCGATGATCTAAAAAGATTTAAATCCAACAAGGAACACAAGTATCCATCTAAATCCTATTCCTTTCCTATCTCCCCGTGTCATTTTCTCTCTCTCCATCCACCTGTGGGTGGATAAAGGCAGGTTGCTTGAGCCGAGCAGCCCAGACACTATCTTCTGGGAAAAATAAACAGCACATTAGTTCCAGATAATTTTGGAAGAATATGAAACAGAGGAGAGCAGTGGAGGGGTTAGTGGAAGTCCACTCCAGGGGGGAGGCCAGGGATTATTGGGGAGCTGGGAATCGTATTAAACTCAGAGCTTTCCCTTTCTGTCTTGCCTTCTTTCCATCCTCACTTCTCTGCTTTTGCCATGTGCTGTAAATTAACAGCACCCTTCAACTCAAAGTCCACCACTTTCTCTCTTCATTTTACTAAGGCAGTGAAATATGTTTAAGGGCCAGGTTCACAAGCATTTTCAGCTTCGTCTCGGTTCCTCTGTCTAAAATGTCCTGCTGGCGTGATTCTCCCAGAGGTTGTAAAAAGGAATCCGTAAATCTTGCTCTGCTCATACTTTCTACCCCCTTGTGAAATTTCATTGTTGCGTGTAATACTAAAGGAGTCGCACACAATGGGATCCACACAATTAACCTTAAAGACTCCACTAATTAGTATCAAAGATTAACTAGTCTTTAGTGTTAATCGTCTACAAATTACAACTACAGAAAGGTTTACAAAGGTCTGATTATTATGTTGAAAATACTCTTTTGTCTCTAGAGTCTGTAGTACTTTGATTTATTCATTTGCTTCTGAACAGGCTGGTGCATTTCAAAATATACGGTATAACGTTCTTCTCTCTATGTAATAATCTCCCTAAGTACAGCTATTAGTCAGCATGCTAATGCCAGCATGTACGGTATCACTCTGTGCCCCTGGTACAAGTGATGGGTAGTTAGTGCTGAATTTTCATTGCATGGATGAAGCCTCAAGCCCTGGTGGTAGGAACTAATTGTGCCACCTGAGAGCAGGATTGAATTAGAGAGAGAGAGGCAGTTATTGAATGAGTGAAAGTGGGAAAGGAAGATCTGGAAGCCAGTGTGTTTGATGTTCGGGAGTCGTGTTGCTATTAAAGGGCTTTGAAGTAGGATTGGGTGTTAAATAAGCAGGAAATGGGCAGCAGTTAGTTTCTCTAAAGGTCTTCCATTCCCTGTGCTCGTCGAGTGGGGCTGAGCCGGGGGCGGCAGCAGTGGCTGTATCTGGGCGGAATCTTCTCCTGTGCGGAGCTGCTCTGGAATGGGCTGTCAGGCTTCATTAGCTAAACTTGTCTCCCTTCGGAGCAGAGCAACTTGGCCAGCGATTTAAAACCAATCTCCAGTACCTGGTCTCTCTTTTATGAACTTCCGCGCCATTACCACAGACTCCTCCACAGTGTTTCACCTATAATAATTCCTCTGGAGTGAGGCAGAGGGAGATCATCTCCTGTTTTTTAATGAACTCTGAGTCAGGGCTCTGCGCCTGACTGAATGTACTTTTCTAAACTATATTTGATTGAGTGTTTATATGTTTGTGAAAGTTATGACATGCACAGTTTCCTCTTTTCTTTATACAGTACTTTAAGTCTAAAAGCGAACAGCTGTTTGATCTGTGGCTTAGCGGTTAGTGGAAAAGATCTGCCTAGTGAAAAGGAAGCGCACTTAAAGGGTTAGTTCACCCCAAAATGAAAATTCTGTGATTAATTACTCACCCTCATGTTGTTCCAAACCGGTGAGACCTTCGTTCATCTTTGGAACACAAATTAAGATATTTTTGATGAAATGTGAGAGGTCTCAGACCCTGCATAGACAGCAACGCAACTGTAATGTTCTCAGCTCCAAAAACGTAGTAAGGACATCGGTAAAACAGTCCATGTGACATCAGTGGCTCAACTTCAGTTTTGCAAAGCTACGAGAATACTTTTTGAGCGCAAATAAAACAATAATAACCATCACCGCCATTTTGGAGAGTACCCAAGAGCATAATCGACGTAATCAGCGTTGTTTACGTTCGGAAGAGAAAGTGCGCGCATGAACGTAATCTGCGTAATCAGCGTTGTTTATGCTTAGGGGAAGGCATGCGTATGTGTTGTGATACTCTAAAATGGCAGAAGACATAACTCAGGGGAGAAGAATTGTTGAATAAATTGTAGGGATTTCTAGTACATGAACGGACACTGCTATGCCCCTATCAGCCATCAGGAGGTTTGCTAATCATCCCAGCACATGACTCCAATATTCTGATGACAGAATTTTCATTTTTGGGTGAACTATCCCTATAACCGTATTGGATGTGCGCTTGCAGTATACTTTAAATTTACTTCAAAAAGTATTTGTAAAAATTGCAGATAAAATAATATTAATGAAAAAAGTTTACCATAATTTACATGATTTTTCTTTTTGAAAGCAAACATGATTTTCCTTTTGAAATCGGTGCTACACTACTAAAAAAAACAGAAAAAAGGGTAAGGGTTAAGTGTCTAAAGCCTTCTACACCACTGCACGATTTTCGGCTGTCCCAGACGAAAGATTGGCATCGTGAAACAATTGTGACGATTTCTGTGATCGTGGCTCCTAAACGGTGGTCCTATGTCGTATAGTGAGGGAGATTCAAAGACGGCCAAAGATAGCTTACAATCATTGTCAGAAATTCAGCATGATCATCGCACAGTGTGGTTGCTGCTATGACACCACGTTTACTAACCAGCCAATAAAAATGCGACATGAAATCAACGCGACACGGCGCTAAAACATAAAACTGCTTACCTAAAGCTCGTATCCCTTCCTCTTTCGCTGCTTCCAATTTTTTCAGCACACATAAATCTACAACTGCCAAAGTGTGATTCATCATGCTCTTTTTGTGTACCACTAGCACATGCTGATGACGTTTTATTCTTCTATAGTAACGTGAGTCGTAGCCTACGAGTCAATAGGTGTCATCATCGTACAGTCTGCATGCATGTCGTACCCAAGTTTATCAGATCCATGTCGCACAGTGTGATTTGCAATGATCTTATAGGATTGCTAAAATCGTGCAGTGTGTAGAAGGCTTAAAACATTACATTCAATTCGCACTTAAGGATATTCTTTAAAAGAGTATTATTTCCATAGTAAGTGCTCTTTTTAAAAGTATGCTTTTAAAAGTGTACTTGTTTTCCTCAGGGTATAGATATTTTAGTTATGATATTTTTTTGCAGTGGTGCTTTAACTAACTTTTCAGTTTGCATGGTACTGTAAATGCCTTTTGGGAAAGTTGCGACTTTAAATTCATCCCCTATAAATCACTGCCTTTTCCGAGAAGGTTTACTATAAAAAATGTTTAAATGCTAAAGCTAAAATGCTAATTAAGGCACCATTGTATTTAAAATGTTTTCCTGATAAACAGAATACAATACAAAAAAAAATAGTTGCCATACAAAAATAATCATACATTCAGATTGATGTCGACTAGTCGTTTAGGCAACCTAAAACTAGTTGACTTTCAAAATATGTAGTTTTGCACATCTCAGATTTTGTGTTGGTCTAGCTGGTGGGCAAAAACTGTTTGGTAACTAGCATGACCTTTCTGGTGAAGCTGGATGACCAAAGAAGTCTTGCTGTTTAAACTAGTTAACTGGCATGCCAACTGGTTTGCTGTTCATAGCTTATATTAGGAGTTCAATATCACAACCATACCGCTATTTCAATGCAGACCATCATTAAAACTGGCTGGAGTTTCATTGTGCTCTTTCAAATGAAGTTCTGCCCTGCTCTGTGCCCTGTGAAAACAGGACAGAATAGCTGTACTGTCCCAGTCCTCTGAGCTGCGGTTTATCTCTCTCTCTGTGAAGTCGTCTCAGTGGGCAAAGAGGCCAAGAGCATTTCACTGCCTCACTTGAGAACCAGGAGAACGCGGGGTGAAAGGGCAGGTGTCTGCCGTAGAATATAATTAGATAGAAGAAAAGCTTTGTCCTCAATATTGTTGCTTTGGGCATTCTTTAATTGCCCCCCTCCCCCTTTTCTTTTCCGACTTCCTCTTAGTCTCTCGAAGGCTCATTTGCATTAATTCTGAAGGACTTTCACAATGATCACGGATGTCTTCGACGACTTCTCGCACACACTTAAGCATGCACGCATTATCCGTGCCACCTGGTCACCCTGATTACCTCTCGTTTGCACACAAATTCTGTGGTTGTAGTACCTAAAGCTCGTATCCCTTCCTCTTTCGCTGCTTCCAATTTTTTCAGCACACATAAATCTACAACTGCCAAAGTGTGATTCATCATGCTCTTTTTGTGTACCACTAGCACATGCTGATGACGTTTTATTCTTCTATAGTAACGTGAGTCGTAGCCTACGAGTCAATAGGTGTCATCATCGTACAGTCTGCATGCATGTCGTACCCAAGTTTATCAGATCCATGTCGCACAGTGTGATTTGCAATGATCTTATAGGATTGCTAAAATCGTGCAGTGTGTAGAAGGCTTAAAACATTACATTCAATTCGCACTTAAGGATATTCTTTAAAAGAGTATTATTTCCATAGTAAGTGCTCTTTTTAAAAGTATGCTTTTAAAAGTGTACTTGTTTTCCTCAGGGTATAGATATTTTAGTTATGATATTTTTTTGCAGTGGTGCTTTAACTAACTTTTCAGTTTGCATGGTACTGTAAATGCCTTTTGGGAAAGTTGCGACTTTAAATTCATCCCCTATAAATCACTGCCTTTTCCGAGAAGGTTTACTATAAAAAATGTTTAAATGCTAAAGCTAAAATGCTAATTAAGGCACCATTGTATTTAAAATGTTTTCCTGATAAACAGAATACAATACAAAAAAAAATAGTTGCCATACAAAAATAATCATACATTCAGATTGATGTCGACTAGTCGTTTAGGCAACCTAAAACTAGTTGACTTTCAAAATATGTAGTTTTGCACATCTCAGATTTTGTGTTGGTCTAGCTGGTGGGCAAAAACTGTTTGGTAACTAGCATGACCTTTCTGGTGAAGCTGGATGACCAAAGAAGTCTTGCTGTTTAAACTAGTTAACTGGCATGCCAACTGGTTTGCTGTTCATAGCTTATATTAGGAGTTCAATATCACAACCATACCGCTATTTCAATGCAGACCATCATTAAAACTGGCTGGAGTTTCATTGTGCTCTTTCAAATGAAGTTCTGCCCTGCTCTGTGCCCTGTGAAAACAGGACAGAATAGCTGTACTGTCCCAGTCCTCTGAGCTGCGGTTTATCTCTCTCTCTGTGAAGTCGTCTCAGTGGGCAAAGAGGCCAAGAGCATTTCACTGCCTCACTTGAGAACCAGGAGAACGCGGGGTGAAAGGGCAGGTGTCTGCCGTAGAATATAATTAGATAGAAGAAAAGCTTTGTCCTCAATATTGTTGCTTTGGGCATTCTTTAATTGCCCCCCTCCCCCTTTTCTTTTCCGACTTCCTCTTAGTCTCTCGAAGGCTCATTTGCATTAATTCTGAAGGACTTTCACAATGATCACGGATGTCTTCGACGACTTCTCGCACACACTTAAGCATGCACGCATTATCCGTGCCACCTGGTCACCCTGATTACCTCTCGTTTGCACACAAATGCTGTGGTTGTAGAGCGAACATTGGATTGTTATGAACTCTAAGTGATCTAAGCACCACCAGAAGATGATTCATCTTTATCCCTGATTGCTTTTTTAAATGGCTTTGCTCTTCTCCTACACAAGCGCTTTCAGTGCATGTTCATGGGCCTCAGAAAGTGCTTGCCCCATGTGGCAGTACATGCTGCTTTAGCCTGGCACAGCAGGAGATAAAGTGTAGAGTCTTTGCCTCCTCCCGAGGCTCTGCGGCTCCACACCCCCGGCTCATGCACAGAGTACATGTGTAATAAACAGGAAGTGGCCTTAGGCTCTCCCGCTGTGTCTTAGGAGCTCAGTCATATCAATATGTATTCAAAAGAGCTACCTCTCCAGGGATCAGCCCTATGCCATACCAGGCTCACATACAAAGAGGGGGATTTCACTGCAGATTTTACCTACTGCACCAGGGAACATAGTGCTTATGATAGATGCCTTTCATCTGTTTTTATCCAAATTGTTACCTGAAAAAGTAAGGTAACTTAGTTTTAGTTTAGTTAAAAATGGCTAAAAATATGAATCAACAAAATAGTCTGACATAAATATTCCTGCGAGGAGTTGATTCTTGCCTCCAAGATGAAAATGCGCCGCGCCGCAACAGCTAAAGTCTGTCTATACTGGACGCGACAAAGCGACCATTGCAAATCATCTGAACTTTGTATCAGTACGTCATAGATAGAACGAGGCAGCAGTTTACTGTCGGGGATTTGTCGTGTCGCGGCGCGCCGCATCCAGTTTAGACAGCATCACTGATTAAAATGGGTTCTATAGTATTTTGTCACGTCGCGCCGTGCCGCTCGCGTCCGGTGTAGACACGGTGTTAAGTGTACTTACAGAGAGTACAGTTTCATGACTGTTTGTGCAGTTTGTAATAATGTCAAAACAAAAGTTTTACCTCAAAGTGCATTTTAATTAATTATGCTTTAATAATCTTTTGCTGTACTTTAAATTATATTTTAGTTTTCAGTCATATCAATATGTATTCAAAAGAGCTACCTCTCCAGGGATCAGCCCTATGCCATACCAGGCTCACATACAAAGAGGGGGATTTCACTGCAGATTTTACCTACTGCACCAGGGAACATAGTGCTTATGATAGATGCCTTTCATCTGTTTTTATCCAAATTGTTACCTGAAAAAGTAAGGTAACTTAGTTTTAGTTTAGTTAAAAATGGCTAAAAATATGAATCAACAAAATAGTCTGACATAAATATTCCTGCGAGGAGTTGATTCTTGCCTCCAAGATGAAAATGCGCCGCGCCGCAACAGCTAAAGTCTGTCTATACTGGACGCGACAAAGCGACCATTGCAAATCATCTGAACTTTGTATCAGTACGTCATAGATAGAACGAGGCAGCAGTTTACTGTCGGGGATTTGTCGTGTCGCGGCGCGCCGCATCCAGTTTAGACAGCATCACTGATTAAAATGGGTTCTATAGTATTTTGTCACGTCGCGCCGTGCCGCTCGCGTCCGGTGTAGACACGGTGTTAAGTGTACTTACAGAGAGTACAGTTTCATGACTGTTTGTGCAGTTTGTAATAATGTCAAAACAAAAGTTTTACCTCAAAGTGCATTTTAATTAATTATGCTTTAATAATCTTTTGCTGTACTTTAAATTATATTTTAGTTTACTATACATAGTTCTGTCATGACAACTCTGAGACTTTAATGTACATGACGGTGGCTACGTTTACATGCAACCAAATAATCCATTTGTAATCGGATTGACAGCTCAATTGGACTGAAAAGCCTTCATGTAAACACCTTAATTGATCCAATTGAGCTCGATCGGAATGATCACGGATTAAAGGGGGTGGTTTATTCCTTTTCTAATACGATTGAGAGTGCATGTAAACACTCGATCGGATTGAACCCCGAAACTGAAAGGACTGCGCATATGCAATTACGCAGAAATTGCGTAATGACGTATGACGCGCGGAACGAGCGGTTCTTCCTTTTGAATAAAGTGTTCTATAAATGCGTGTCCTGATTTGTGATTCGGCAACTGTGAAGTAGAGCAGAACAACCTCCCACCAGTCCTTGTTTTGGATTCTCATCCACAGGCAACCCGTTTTGGGCGCGGGGAGGGGCATTTTTACTGCGTGATAAATATCAGCAGCACGGCACAGCAGTTTATATATATATATATTTATCCATAAATGGATAAATATTAATTCTGCTGTTAAAAACAAATAAAGAAACCGTGTAGGAGAGTGGTTATTATGTGCAAACAGTGAGAAACTCTATATTTGTGCAGTGTGTGCATGTAAAAAAAAAAATCAATTCCGATTTGAAGCTTGTGACATATAAACGCGCACATCAACCCGATCACTTTAATTATCGTTCATGTAAACACTACATTCAGATTCATCAATCGGAATGAATTCAGTCTGATTGAACCAAAAATTGTGCATGTAAACGTAGCCAGTGTGTTTGGCAGAATAGATCTGCTACGGTGCTGCTGCAGCAGAGCAAGTACAGACACTTGCTACTGCCAATACATCCACAGACATGCTGCTGTGAGCATGTAAGAAATACTGTTGCTGCATATATAACATATATGAAATAACCCCCATATATTGCATGCAGAAAACCATCCTGTAGCAGATCTATACAGGTGGAGCTGGGGAAGGTGGAGCATTTCTGAAGCATGCTGCAACTGCTACAACAAGCACTAGCAGAGTATTTGAATGTTGTGAGCAAGCTCATTGACTGCTGATACGAAAAGAACCAATCAGCTGCGCCATGTGAATAATGATGTCATTATATCAGACTGAGCTAGAACCTATTGGACTGCGCCATCTAGAGTTTCATGACAGAACTTTGGATTCGCCAGTACATTTGTCAGTACACTTTGACCAGGACAATTGAATTATGAAATTACAGAGATGTACTTAAAAAGAAGTTCAGATAGCTATTTAATATAAATGTAAACTTAGGGCTGGGCGATTTTTCACTATCACTAGGTACCATTCACACAGAATGCGCTTTTGTGTTGACAAAGATGCGACGCGGGCAGTGGAATAGGAAAAAATGCAGGAGAATGGGGTTTTAACTTTGTGTTTTTATAATGCCATTTCATGCATGAGACGCTGCAAGAGATGCGAGCACAACAGTCAAACGCGTCCATGTTTACATAGAAAAAACAATGGAGAAGCAGCGCAATCGAATGAAAATCTGTTCAATCATACTACTGTATGTATGATATTTCATGTTTGCATCATAGTGACATCAGGCTGAAAGCTGCTGTTCATTGTTTTTACAGAACATTTATTGTTAGTCTACTGGTGTTATAACCTCAGTAATTTTGAATTTGAATTACCTTGACTTTTGAGATTTTTTAAAAGCATTTTCCTTGTTTTATTTCTGAACACATAATATGTATAAGACAAGTTTGTACAAGATGTAATTTGTTTAACATTTACATCATATTGACAACTTCATGTGTGGTGCACCTGAAATAGAATTTGTTTTTAACTAGAGGGTTAATAAAGAAAAAGTTACTTGAATCATGTTGTAGTTACATTTTCAAGTTGACTTTTTAAAATTTGTAAAAAATCGAGAATCAGTAAAACATTCTGAAAAAAATCGAGATTTTATTTTTTTGTCATATCGCCCAGCCATATGTAAACTATAATCCATTTTCATTTAATACATTAACATGCAAATATGTGTCCAAAAGCATGACATTCAGTTTGCACTATATATTTTTTAAAGTATATAATTTCTGTAACAGATACTCAAACATACTTTTTAAAAATAGCCTATACTAAATTGTACTTTTCACAAGAGTTTTCCTATGGGCTAGTTGTTTGACAGTCTAGCCTGATCTTATTAGTATTTATAGTTTTTTTTTATATAACGTTTACAAGTAAACTTTTGTCAATTTATATTTAAACTGTAACTCATTAGACAATTTCTAATTCCAATTTTATATTTGAATATATTGTTTTATATTTGAATATCTAAATCATTTACTATTTTACAGATACAGCAGGGGTTCTCAACTCTGGCCCTCAAGGTCCACTTTCCTGCCTAGTTTAGCACCAACCACGATCAAACTCTTCTGCTTGTAACTTTCTAGTAATCCTGAAGACCTTGATTAGCTTGTTCAGGTTTGTTTGATTAGGGTTGGAGCTAAACTCTACTGGAAAGTGGACCTTGAGGGCCAGAGTTGAGAATCCTAGAGATATAGAATATATAGTGAGGTAAATATATTAAAATGATATGTAATTTAACTTATTTTATCTCATGGATTAAATAAAGTTAAACCAACCTACGAATTTAGTATTCTTTGAACATTAAGTGATTTATAAACATCTTACATCTCTAAACTGCTTAAAATAGAATAGACTTGTGCAGATACTGTTAATACATTATGTATAGTGTCTATGCAAATGTACACAAAAATGTGCTAGAATCACACATTACATACAGATACCTATGATTACATCAGTGGACATGTTATGTACTGGTATTGGTTGCATGGATTACAAAAAAAAAAAAAAAAAAAGTGCAATAAGTGTGCCACGTTTGTTCTGACTAACTGAGGAAAAAAGCATTACAATAAATCGCGCTACCAATGGTGATTTAATCTAAAGATCGGTTAGCTAATATCACATCAAACCATGCAAATTATTATTATTGTTATACTTTATTCTCAAATTATTAATGTTAACAACATCAGCATTGCCTATAGTGTGTATTAGCATGTAGATTTCAATTTCTGTACAGTCTAATCTCTAATTGTCATACCATTCGAATTTCATATTAACAAATTCTCTCCAAAATTAGATTAAACTGGATTACAATCCGCCATCAAAATGATAAATGTAATTATTCCAGCTGCTGTGAGAAAAGGCTATAAATGATCCGCCACCTGCAGGATCCTCACATGCGATACAGCCTAGTAGCTGGGACAACTTCTTTATGTTTACAGACGTGACGTAATGAAAAAGCAGCATGCGCGAATTTCCCGCGAAAACCTACCCGTACCACTCAAATTAGAAAACATTATTATAAGCTAACCGTTGTGAATCGGGCTAAAGTAAGGCGATAGATTTGAACACCGGCTGGTTAAGTACTTGCTCAAATATTGATTTCGGACCATTTTTAACCAAAAAAAGTTACGGACTGCAGCTTTAAATGTAAATATATACTATAAAATTAAAAGACATTTCTTTTAAATGTATAGCACAGTAATGAGGCAGCAACATATGATAGATCGGACAGAACAAGAAAGGCTATTAACAATCTTTCATTGCGCAGAAGTATTGTAACATGAAAGGTTCCAATACAGAGTGGCTTATTTGCATCCTGTGCGCAGAATGATGCGCTTGAAGCAACATGGCGTCACAGAAGAAAAGTTCAAAGCACAAAGGGAAGAGATATTGATGCGAAGTGTATTATATCTGTGCGATAGAGTCTTAAATTTCAGTTACTGTGCGCGTGAAGAACAATTCATAGTGCTCTCTAGTCAGTGTTGTGATCTAACAGACACCCGGTAGAAAGTAACATGATATAGAAACAGCACTAAACTCCAGCGAGATAAAGTCCTTTTAAAAGTCCTTTATCTACAGGTCAAGTATAATAGGAACATTGATTCATCTTGGAGAGAGTTTCTTCGTCTTGACTGTCATAACTGAACACGACATGCCGTTTGAATACTGAATGGAGGATGACTGACAGCCGCAGCGGAGAAAAGAGTTTAACGTTAACTTGAATTTATCGACTTGAATATTCATCTGTACTTCACATTAAACTATGGAACAGTCTCAGAACACTTGGAATATAGTGCACGGAAACTTTATGGTGCTTTATAATGTTTTTGTGCCCGAGTATCGGATCGGTGCATCCCTATTATTAATTGATAATCTGCCCCGTAATCATAATTTGTGTGAAAAAAATGAATAAATAACAGATGTTGGTGATTTAATGCCACTAGTGTTCATTTTAGCTGGAAACTGCTGTGAATTCTGTGTAGGTACGTTTTTGTTGTTTTGCAAATATAGGTAGGTAGATGCATGTTTTTCCATTGTTTTTCCAATTTAAACACCTAAATCAAGGATTATTCAAGATTAAGTTGAGGACTGTAATGAACGTAAGGCTCTGTCAGAGAGTGGATATAGATCGACCACTAAAACTGGTGAAAAATTGAATTCATCTGAAAACTTGTCCTCCTTCAATGTCTGTGGTGGTTATGCCCCTGACCTAACTGTTAGGTTGCCAAATAAATCAGAGGAAAATTGCTTTTAAGAGGGAAACATATTACTTTACCTCTAAAAATGCGTTTGTTAAAATGGCTTTAGCTTTATCAGGTCTGTTTAGGCTAGCTAGCAGCACTGAAGAATAGGTTGTCTAGATTAAACCCAGCATTAATACTGCCCATCTCTCATTAAAACCTTAATCGTGCGTAAAATAAGATTGATGGAAATTTATCCAAAAGGTCAGGGAGAAGGGATTTCTAAAGCCTACACAGGATTTAATGGACAGGATTTTAATTTAGCCTCCTCTCCAAACACCAGAAGCTGCAAAAGATCTTATGAAACCCCTTTCCAGTGGCCGTCTCTGTCTACATGTTATGCATGTCTCCTCCCCTTCCCTCTCATCCGCTCGTTCTCACTCCTCTGAATGTCTGATGAACAGATGAAAGGCAGGCGTGTTGGCTGGGTAGCTCTGTTTTAGTCATGAGGGCAGGAATGGGCTGCAGATTGCTGTGCCAATAGTTCCTCAATGAAACACGAGGTCCGTGGCCTTTCCTGCCCCCTCTCAGAGTTACTTTCTTAGTTGTGCAAAGTAGATGCTGGGCATAAGATGCTCTTCTAGGATTGGCATATATTCCATATGGTAAGCATTGCTTATGTAAGGGATAATGCGCATTCAGCTGATCATTATCACAAAATAAACCCGACAGGGTGATCAGGCCTTGTATCACTCTGAAGGGCTTTATTTTGCGATAATGACTGGCTGAATGTACAGTATCCTGCTTATTACACAGCAACTTGCCCAATAAATAAATGCACATGAACTGTTGATTTGAGTTGAATAAAGTAAAACTATTTTACAATCTTGTCGATTAGAAAAATAATGCTGTAAGAAAAATAGTCCATTACAGTGTAGAAAGCTTACAGACAAGATGGACATTGTAACACTATTACAATATTAATTTATATATTATTTACCATATAAAGCCTACTGTGTCATATTTGATACATTTCTAAGGCCTTTAAACTATCAACCTGATTAAAACGAAATCTACTACGTCTTCTGTTGTCTGATTGATAGTTTTATACTTTTTATACTTTTTATACAAACTATATTTGCACTTTCTGGTAATTATAATAATTGCCCTCGGCTAAGAAGGAGCGCGTGTAATTTAATTGCTCCCTTCCTGCGTTTACGTGCGAACTGTAGTTTCGATTTGAGGAATTGCCCTGCTATAGACTATTGGCTGTGCTAATTAGAAGGCGGCCACAGCTGTTTTCACTTTAGTGTCTTAGACTGTGTATTTATCTGATGTCTGTGCGCTGACGCGGAAGCATCAGCGGAAGCGTTCAGGCCTCCTTGTGTAAAGACCAACGAGTGTAAAGACCTGCGACTTTACCTGCGCGACTTCACCGAGCAACGAAATCGCCAAGGCACTTAAGTATATTTTTGCTCTTCCCTGTACACACTCTCCTTTTCTGTCCTCTCTTTTCCACCTCGCTAAATGACTAAATGTAAATGTAAATGTATACTTTAGTAAAAGGCCTTTTAGTATAATTTAAAAAATGTCCCCTTTAGGTTTTTATGAAATAAATGTAATATTACGTTATTGTTAGTAATATTTCAAGATGACTGAAGCTGGACCGAAGCAACTTGGGTTTGCTTGTTTATCCACATATAATTTTTTAGAAAAATCATGTTAAAATGTCATTATCAAATATGATACATTACGCGTTTAAACATTTATTTGTTCATCTCAGCCATTTTTGTATTGCATTGCATTGTATGTTTTGCCCCCCACACTATGCACCATGCAATAAAGGAGATTTTACTTGATTTTCTAGCATTTTTGCTAAAGAATTATTATTATTTTTTAATTTTTTTGCTTTAAGTTCTCATTTAGGTTATTGTCTCCCATCACTTTCATGTTCTTTCCAGCAGTGTTTTTGTTAAGCGGCTTTAAAGGTCCCCTGAAATGCTTAGAAACACGCAGCGTTACTCTATGTGTTGAGGTCATTTTAACTGAAACTGGAAGACAGGGCGGGACATATCAAGCAGCCCCACCCCTTTTTAAAATAGCCAATAGCGTTAGTTTATATCACAGCTTGGGCTAGAGCCGTTCAGAGCCGTTGAGCTCCGTAAAGCCGCATTTGACAGGGTATGCCAGCCACAATCTCATCCATATTGCTATAAAATATAGCATTCTGTGTAGAATTAAAATAGCTCCGATACGTTTTGTGGTCTGCGCCGACTCGCGCATGTGATCCGCTCCGTGTTATCGTGTCTCTGGACCGGAGAGAGCATTTGATTGGACAGAAAGTTTGATGAGAAGCTGAAAGAAAGTAAAAAAAATCGTTGAGCCGTTTTGGCAGAAGTGACGAACTGCAAGCTTTGAATGCTTATATCTTCTAAATGCAAATTTTGTTTCTTTTTTGGAGCACACTGCCTTATAGATAACCCTAAGACTAACATATTGATACTAACACCCAAAGAACGTTAATTTTAATTTCATGGGGACTTTAAATGGAGACTCCTGAGCTTATTGTTGATTGTAATCTTGCAATAAAAAGTTGCAAGATTATGGCAATTAGCTACTTTAACTTGGGTTCGTATGAAATTAGCACGGTGTGTCATGGACCAGCAGTAAACTATGCACATTAGCATTAGAAATAAGTATTCCAGATATGCATGGATTAATAGGATATTCCAGTCCAAAGTTTTGTCCTTTCTTCTACAGCAAAGTTTAAAGCCAGTGTTTTGAAACGGAGACTCCTCATCCCCAGTGAATCGAATGTATTTATTTCTGATAAGCCTGCCGTGTTACATTGAGCCCAATTATACCAATGTGCAGTAACAGGATAAAAAAAAAAAAAAACGCATTGGGTGAAATTAAGGCCATGCACACACATCATCACATCACACTGCTCCGCAAACTTGTGTTCTTTAAACTCTCCTGCGCGTCTGGCTTATTTTCGGAGCCGCAAGACCATAGAACAAAGTGCGTACAGTATTAACGCCACACTTCCATCCTCTGTCGAATGCATTCCTGCGTGTGTATGTGTGTGCTCGCCTTCTAGCTCGAGGAATATTTTGGCAGCACAGCGGAGAGAGCGATGAATGTTGTTAACCATTGAATCATACTGCAGTTTAGTAGCTCGCCTCCGCACGGCACGCAGAGGTATGGGGCAAAGCGCCTGCTGTTTTAAAGGTTCATTTCACATCTCCTCCTGAGCGAGGCGGCTTAGTAGCCCGGCCGTTGATTGATTGTTGAGATCATTGATCTCATTTTGAAGCCTTTTGAATTTTGTCTCCCCTGTCCCTCCTCTTTGTAAGGAGTTGAATAAACCTAATTTCCCCACGCCACATGCAGAGGCAGTTCAGCCTGAGTGGGGAAAACAGAGGGAATAAATAAATAAAGAAATCCCTAGAACCAGACCCTTCACAGCAGAGTGGGATTTTTATAGACTGGATCAATTAAATTTGTCTTATTTGGAACGGTGGGGCTCCGTAACTCGGAACCCTTTTTTTTAAGAGTGTATAGTGTTCCCTCTAAGCTGCGCGTGTGCGCGGCTGCACACTTCTTACGTCGCGACCACGCAGAAGAAATAATATGCCGCGTACAGGACAGACACAAAACTGAGTTGAGTAGCATTTGATTGAATGCTAGTAAATGTGAAATAATTGCAATGCTCGGGCAAACCACTATAGAGTTGGTGTCATTATAGAGTTAGAGTCGGTGAATGCAGTTTACAGGTTTCATAGAAAGAGAATCATGTTTGCCAAATGAGTCGATGTAGAAATCGAATACTTTAATGGTTGTGGACGAAATAGCTCACACGAGAACCAAATGCAAACGCAATGACATGTGAAACAAAACGTCTTCATGTCTTAAAGAAGAGTGGCTTGATTAAGTGCTGGAAATATATGCGGATGATGGGCACAGAACGGTAACAAAACTCCGAGACATTTACAGTCACACACAGGTGTAGTAGTGTGCAAACTCTACTACTCTAAACTCTACTTAGATAACTATATAAGAATTCACATGTTCACTTTTTCTTTTTTTATATTTAGCTTACAGATCTCAGTTTAAATGTGTCAGTTTGTTTTCGGTTCTATTCTATCAGTTTAAATGCTTCAGTTTGTTTTCTGTTCTATCAGTTTAAATGCTTCAGTTTGTTTTTATATTAATATTATATTATAAGCCTAATAAATAATTGACCTCAAAAA
>NW_015549609.1:1220244-1222358 GCF_001515605.1 Sinocyclocheilus anshuiensis
ATAAGCTTTCCATTGATGTATGGTTTGTTAGGACAATATTTGGCCGAGTTTACAACGATTTAAAAATCTGGAATCTGAGGGTGCAAAAAAAATCAAAATACTGAGAAAATCGCCTTTAAAGTTGTCCAAATCAAGTTCTTAGCTATGCATATTGCTAATCAAAAATTAAGTTTTGATATATTTACGGTAGGAAACCCAAGCGACTTAAGACTGGTTTTGTGCTTCAGGGTCACATATGCTGATTTGCTGCTTAAGAAACATTTCTTTTTATTATCAATGTTGAAAACAGTTGTGCTGCTCAATATTTTTGTGGAAACCAACAATTTTTTGATGAGAATAAATAAATAGATGGATGGATAGACAGGAATCCACTTACACTTTTAATAAATTTACCGCATCCTTGCTGAATAAAAAGATCAATTTGCTTAAAAAAAAAAAGAATGAATGAAAGAAAGAATGAATAAGAAGTTAAATATTTCCATTATGTTATTCTGTCAGAATGCCTAATTTTGAATGTCTGGCAAAGAAGAAAGATGCTCTTTGATGACAAAAGAGTACCAATAAAGCCCCAATAAAGGTAGTCATCTTTTGCATGTTCTAAGTTTCTTAAAGTTGTACAGTTACCTTTGCATAAAGAATGTGCCAAAAACGTTGTGTTTGGAACTGTAAGTGAATGATTTTTCGGTGTGCTATCCCTTTAATGAATGCCAGTCTTGTGGAATATTGATTTGTTAACCTTCAGAGCGTTGTGACAGCATGTGTAACAGCATGATCAGCGGTTAATGAATGTCTGGGGAATTGTGCCAAGCAGCTTGTTGGCTTATTGAAATTTGAAATTTTGACCCTTATGTTTTTGGCATGTCAGTCTACATCTTTCTGCCTCGGCTGCTCTTCCTCTGCCCTCTTTGTTATCCTCTCTCACAGAGACTTCAGTAGCTCAGTCTGTGCGAAAAGGACTCTAGCATCAGTAGAATTAAGGTGGCCACTAGCTCGGCTCAGACAGGCTGGAGTGTGATGAGATCAGACGAGTGTGTGTGCGTGATGGTGGCAGGTTCAGTGAGCATGGCGCTTCCCATTGTTGTCTCGGGGTCTGCAGGCTAATCAGGACAGTGACACTATATGAAATGGGAATGACAATTGGATTTACACACAAAGCACGGCATAAGAATATCTAATGCAGTCATTAGCGAGGACATGAGTTCATGGGGGAGAAAGTGAAGAAATTAAGTTTGAGTGCATCCAATTTAGCTTGATTGCACGCATTCATTTACATTCGATTATGCTGATACTGACAGTCTCCTAAATGCAAGCTGAGTGTTTTGCCTGTGCTGGGAAGTGTATTACCTTCAGATAAATGATGTGACTTCTAATTTGACATCTTTCCAAACTCTCTTCCAAGTGCTTGCTTTATTTCTTACCCGACCCAAGGTTGTTTTTTCATTGCTTGGGAGACTAAATGGAGTTCTTGATTATTTTTCATCTAAATTTCATGATCAACTTTGTCACTGGTGTTTTACCTAAAAATTGGCATGTGATATAATTGAATGTGATATATTGTACATTCATATTAAATATAGCTAAACTTTGGAGTGTTCTGCACTTAAGTACATATTTGTATGTCGTTTCATAATGACTTTTATTGCATGTACGAATGTACTGCCGAATGTACTGACAAGCATTTATGGTAAACTAAAATATTCTTTACTGTCATTTTTATTGAAGCCTATATATAATGTGCTAATCAAAAATTAAGTTTTGATATATTTACGGTAGGAAACCCAAGCGACTTAAGACTGGTTTTGTGCTTCAGGGTCACATATGCTGATTTGCTGCTTAAGAAACATTTCTTTTTATTATCAATGTTGAAAACAGTTGTGCTGCTTCATATTTTTTGTGTAAACCAGGATTCTAGATGAACAGAGTGAATAAAAAGAACAGCATTTATTTCAAATAAAAGTTTTTTGTAACCTTAAAATTGTCTTTACAGTCACTTTTGATTAATTTAATGCTGATAAGGTATAACCATTAGTCTATAACCAGTACTTATTCATCTATAAATGGTACGCATGGGCGTAGAATACGTAGGGGACATATTACACAAAACACCGTACCTG
>NW_015549609.1:1222727-1232495 GCF_001515605.1 Sinocyclocheilus anshuiensis
CAATGTTGAAAACAGTTGTGCTGCTCAATATTTTTGTGGAAACCAACAATTTTTTGATGAGAATAAATAAATAGATGGATGGATAGACAGGAATCCACTTACACTTTTAATAAATTTACCGCATCCTTGCTGAATAAAAAGATCAATTTGCTTAAAAAAAAAAAGAATGAATGAAAGAAAGAATGAATAAGAAGTTAAATATTTCCATTATGTTATTCTGTCAGAATGCCTAATTTTGAATGTCTGGCAAAGAAGAAAGATGCTCTTTGATGACAAAAGAGTACCAATAAAGCCCCAATAAAGGTAGTCATCTTTTGCATGTTCTAAGTTTCTTAAAGTTGTACAGTTACCTTTGCATAAAGAATGTGCCAAAAACGTTGTGTTTGGAACTGTAAGTGAATGATTTTTCGGTGTGCTATCCCTTTAATGAATGCCAGTCTTGTGGAATATTGATTTGTTAACCTTCAGAGCGTTGTGACAGCATGTGTAACAGCATGATCAGCGGTTAATGAATGTCTGGGGAATTGTGCCAAGCAGCTTGTTGGCTTATTGAAATTTGAAATTTTGACCCTTATGTTTTTGGCATGTCAGTCTACATCTTTCTGCCTCGGCTGCTCTTCCTCTGCCCTCTTTGTTATCCTCTCTCACAGAGACTTCAGTAGCTCAGTCTGTGCGAAAAGGACTCTAGCATCAGTAGAATTAAGGTGGCCACTAGCTCGGCTCAGACAGGCTGGAGTGTGATGAGATCAGACGAGTGTGTGTGCGTGATGGTGGCAGGTTCAGTGAGCATGGCGCTTCCCATTGTTGTCTCGGGGTCTGCAGGCTAATCAGGACAGTGACACTATATGAAATGGGAATGACAATTGGATTTACACACAAAGCACGGCATAAGAATATCTAATGCAGTCATTAGCGAGGACATGAGTTCATGGGGGAGAAAGTGAAGAAATTAAGTTTGAGTGCATCCAATTTAGCTTGATTGCACGCATTCATTTACATTCGATTATGCTGATACTGACAGTCTCCTAAATGCAAGCTGAGTGTTTTGCCTGTGCTGGGAAGTGTATTACCTTCAGATAAATGATGTGACTTCTAATTTGACATCTTTCCAAACTCTCTTCCAAGTGCTTGTTTTTTTTTTTTTCCTTACCCGACCCAAGGTTATGCTTTCATAGTTTGGGAGACTAAATGGAATTCTTGATTATTTTTCATCTAAATTTCATGATCAATATTGTCACAGGTGTTTCAAGGCGTGGGAAAAATAAAGAAAAATATAAATAAATGAGAAAATTGTTGACAATTAAGTTTCACTTCATTAACGTTAGTTAATGCATTAGGTTTTATGAACTAATAAAAAGCAATACTTATTGCAATACTTATTATAGGTCAGCATTTAATCATTTATATAGCGTTAATATTTTTATACATAAATATATGATTGACATAGTTGTCTGAATTGACAGTAATGTATTATGAACAAGGATAAATTAACAATGCACAATAGTGTGTTTATAAATTAAACTAGATTAGTAAATGGAGTTAAATATTTAGTTCACTGTTAATTCGTTATATCAAATACATGAACTAATGTTAAATAATTTGAACCGTATCTTAACTGGATCATGAAATAATTTTGATCCTGTCTGGGTTTGATGTATCACATCATATTGAAATCTATGAAAATCTATGAAATCTAAACACAATTTGTGACATTGATGTTGTACTTTCTTCTGAAACCCTAGAGGAGACACATGAGACTACATATGAATATGAAATCTTTGTAATTTTGCAATCTTTATATCTGGGAGAAATAGTTGAGATATTACAGAGATCCCTTTTTAAATTTTTATTTTATATGATCCCTTTTGAAAAGAAGTATAGGCCAACACTAAAGCATACTTAAAAATACTTGCAAATGAAATGAAAAAAAAAATAATATTTTAAATTTATATTAAATATAATTAGCTGAACTTTAGAGTGTTGTTGTGACCCTCTTAAGTAGGACTTAAGTACATCTTTGTATGTCATTTCATAATTACTTTAATTGTTCTGCTGAATGTACTGACAAGCATTTATGGTAAACAAACATATTCTTTACTGTCATTTCTATTGAAGCCTGTACGTAATATATTTACAATTATTTGTAATTGTGAAGTAATTACCGTTTTTAATTAAGTATTTAATGATTCATTATTAACTATTAAGTAATTTAGTAAATTTAAAATGTTTTAACTTTAAATGTAATATTGAATATACTACAGTTAAAATTATAATCAAGTAAATGTGCTTTAGTATGTTAGTCAACACATTAAAATAATTCTCAAAGTACTTTAAAGCATGACAAAATATGATTGAAACATAATGATTTAAAAGAGACTTTAAAGTAAAACTTTTAATTTGACATTAGAACGTACACCTTTTAAAATTGAACTTAAGTGTGTCAAGAAACAGTTAAAGTGTTTCTCTTTAAGTGCACTTAAGTGATCTTTAATTTCATTAATTTAAATTATATTATCTGCACGTACACTTTTTTATATATACTTTTAAGATTTAAAGTAAACATTCAATACAATGAAACACTTATTTTTCATTAGTGATTGAATTCTTTTTGCAGTTTTCACTGAATCCCAACTCAAGCCATATGTATATAAAACAGAATAACAACAAGAATGTCTTACATGTTATTTCAGCATAAATCAGTGCCGGTATCACGGCGTGTCCCGTGCTGGTGGTTTGTGTACACATTGCCCTTATATCTCAGCAGCAACAGTTCTGGATTTGTGTTGGGACAGCAAGCAGCAGTCTGGGGGAGCGAGAGTGAAATTAGAGGAGGAGAAATGTGAAATATTGATGGTCTCTCTCTGTGTCCATCACAAGCCCATTCATTATTCATCCCACCTTGAAGGTAGAATTGCCGCCCTCTCATGCAGGGTTCTGCCCACTCATGTGTTTGCTCTTTTTGGGCTGCTGGAGACTCTGTGTAGCTCTGCTGACATTTGGCTCTGCTCTGGCTTTGGTCATTCACATGCTGCTGCTTTCCATTTCGGACTTATTTTTTCTTTTTAAAAAAGAGTCAACAGTCGCCCGAGCGGTAAAGATGGATGCTGTCTGTTGGTGTGGATCTGTATTTGGACCCATGAAATCAGGGGTGGCCTTTTGGATCCCTGACCTTAGAGAACACAAACAGCATTAATATTTAGTCTCCCTCTGTCATGTAATCTTTTCTTCTCCAATATTTTTAAAACTATAAATATATCCATAGAAATAACATCAAATAGTCTTTTAGTGGGGTCTGAAAATCTGAGACCACTAGTAAAAATACCACTATTTCCTGTACTGTCTGTCTGTCTAAAATAGATCTAAAATAGTTATTAATGTTAAATATTATTACAATTTAAATTGCCTGTTTGTCTGAGACCACTAGTGAAAAAGCTGAACTTTTCTTCTATTTTCCCAATATATATATACTGTGTATGTATATATATATATATATATATATATATAATTCATTCATTCTATAAATCTATTTATTTTTATTTGTTTTTAGTAAAAAAAAACAGTATTATGATTAAATATTTTTCATCATTTAATCATTAAATACAATTCAAAATACCTGTTTTATATTTTAATATATTTGCAGATGTATTTATTTTTAATGCAAATCAATTTTTTTAAAAGAAATGCATTAAGGATGCATTAAATTGATTAAAAGTGTCAGTAAAGATGTTTATAATGTTACAAAAGATTTCTAGTTAAAAAAAATGATGTTCAATGAACTTTCATTTTATCAAAGAATCCACAAAATATATTAAGCAGCACAACTGTTTTCATCACTGATAATAATAATACATTTTTTTCAAAAAAAATCATATAATGATTTCTAAAAGATTGTGTGACATGAAGACTGGAGTAATGATGCTGAAAATTCAGCTTTGACATCACAGGAATAAATTACATTTAAATATATATTTAAATAGAAAAATTCTAATAGTATTTCACAATATTAATGTGTCACTGTTTTACTTAAATAAATTCAGCCTTGGTGAGCATAAGACTTTTTTTTTTTTCCATAGATGAAATCTGAAAATGTCGCAGATGTCCTGAGTTGAACTGGGGTTGGACACTCACAAGTGCCACCAGGCACCGTGTTTCTACCACTGTCTGAATTTCGGTTCTTTATATGTCAGCATGTCGTTTGCTACATGTGATGTGGCTTATTTGAAGCTCAGGTTTGGTGTCGCACACAACAGTCCCGCTAAAAGGAAGCTCATTCCCTGATCTGCTATCATTTAATCTGGACGGACGAGCGGTGGTGTGGAGATTGGACCAGTTGGGTTTTGGGGCTTCAAAGTTCTCCATGTAATCCCATGAAAAAGCTGAGAGGTGCCCTGAGACGTGAAGAACAGGTACTGCACACAAAGGCCTGGCTTTCGGTCAGGTCTGGTTTAACGTCGGCCCCCCTTTGATGCTACGCGATCCTGTAACTTTTGTTAGTTTATTTGGCTGCATTTTGATTTATAATGCGTATTTGGACTGTTAGAGTCTTAATAAAAGGAAATCCTGCCGAAATAACCCTGGAGTCTGAGCGGTCTTGCTAAAGGCATCAGTCGACTCAAAGGGCTCAGCTGCCAGGTGTTCAATAACACAAGCGCAGAAAGCACCAGGTCAATCTCGGGATAAATCTTGAGAGGAAAGAAAGAGCAAACGTAAGCAAAGAAGATCCTATCAAATTCATATTTTCTGAGCTGAATGGTAATATCTGACGATAGTGATCGATAGATGAACTTTCAGATAACTGGTTAGAAATGATTTAAATGCATGGAGAGCTTGCGCTGGAGATGAGAAAGCTCCTTTCAGTCCCTCTGAAGTACTTGAGTGTGCATCTATCAAACCTGCTTTTGAGTGTGTGAATTCTCATTTCTCTCTCTCTCAGAGAAAAAAAGAGATAAAAACTAGGAAAAATCTTTGGAATTGTATCTGTGCATGACATATCACCAGAAGTGTCATTAAAATAGAGGGGACATATTTGAATGAAGTAGATTTTGAACGAGGCCTGGACAATGACCTAAAAAAGGTTGTTTATTTATTTATTAAACAAATATCATGTTGCATCAAGTTGCATCACATGCAAATTTGCCTTGTTATTAAATGATGTACAGTGGGTACGGAAAGTATTCAGACCCCCTTAAATTTTTCACTCTTTGTTATATTTGTTATATTATTTTTAGGTCTCTCCAGAGATGCTCGATTGGGTTTAAGTCAGGGCTCTGGCTGGGCCATTCAAGAAAAGTCAGAGTTGTTGTGAAGCCACTCCTTTGTTATTTTAGCTGTGTGCTTAGGGTGATTGTCTTGTTGGAAGGTAAACCTTCGGTCCAGTCTGAGGTCCTGAGCACTCTTGGAGAAGGTTTTCGTCCAGGATATTCCTGTACTTGGCCGCATTCATCTTTCCCTCGATTGAAAGCAGTCGTCCTGTCCCTGCAGCTGAAAAACACCCCCACGGCATGATGCTGCCACCACCATGCTTCACTTTTGGGACTGTATTGGACAGGTGATGCGCAGTGCCTGGTTTTCTCCACACATACTGCTTAGAATTAAGGCCAAAAAGTTCTGTCTTGGTCTCATCAGACCAGAGAATTTTATTTCTCACCATCTTGGAGTCCTTATGTGGGCTTTCATGTGTCTTGCACTGAGTAGAGGCTTCCGTCGGGCCACTCTGCCTTAAAGCCCCGACTGGTGGAGGGCTGCATTGATGGTTGACTTTCTACAACTTTCTCCCATCTCCTGACTGCATCTCTGGAGCTCAGCCACAATGTTCTTTGGGTTCTTCTTTACCTCTCTCTCCAAGGCTCTTCTCCCCCGATAGCTCAGTTTGGCCGGACGGCCAGCTCTAGGAAGGGTTCTGGTCGTCCCAAACGTCTTCCATTTAAGGATTATGGAGGCCACTGTGCTCTTAGGAACCTTAAGTGCAGCAGAAATTTTTTTGTAACCTTGGCCAGATCTGTGCCTTGCCACAATTCTGTCTCTGAGCTCTTCAGGCAGTTCCTTTGACCTCATGATTCTCATTTGCTCTGACATGCACTGTGAGCTGTAAGGTCTTATATAGACAGGTGTGTGGCTTTCCTAATCAAGTCCAATCAGTATAATCAAACACAGCTGGACTCAAATGAAGGTGTAGAACCATCTCAAGGATGATCAGAAGAAATGGACAGCACCTGAGTTAAATATATGAGTGTCACAGCAAAGGGTCTGAATACTTAGGACCATGTGATATTTCAGTTTTTCTTTTTTAATAAATCTGCAAAAATGTCAACAATTCTGTGTTTTTCTGTCAATATGGGGTGTTGTGTGTACATTAATGAGGAAAAAAAATTAACAAATGATTTTAGCAAATGGCTGCAATATAACAAAGAGTGAAAAATTTAAGGGGGTCTGAATACTTTCCGTACCCACTGTATATGTATATTTTAATAGACTTATTGACCTTGACACACAGTCATGCGAGTCTTGAAAGAGATCTTTCTATGATATTAGTTCCTGTTTTTTTTCTTCTGCTTTTTGAATAGACCACATGACTTTGATTTTGAAAAGACATTTATATAAAGATGGTCCAAAAGAAGAAAAAAGATTGTAATGGTAAACGTGCTGCAGTAATAACCTGTTAGCTGCTTAACGGTAAGTTTCCTTTATATACAGTAAAAACCCGTAATAGATCTAATATAGACCACATAACTTTGATTTTGAAAAGACACTTTATATAAAGATGGTTCAAAAGAAGAAAAAAGATTGTAATGGTAAACGTGCTGCAGTAATATCCTGTTAGCTGCTTAACGGTAAGTTCCCTTATATACCGTAAAAACCCGTAATAGATCTAATAAGATATTTCATGTAATTTTACAGTAAAGTACTGTTAAATGTACAGTTTTTGGAAGTGAAAAAGAACAGGAAATTGTATAAATTATTGTGCAAAAAACCATAAATTGTCTTTCCTAGAATCCTCTGTGTGACAGCTCACATTTGATGGTTTTCCATTGAAATGGCTGTTTCTTCTCAGTTTTTTTTTCTTATCAGTTACGCACATTCGGCTTTACATCTTATGATGTTAAATAAATGCTTATTGGATTATTTTAGTGTCATTTATGTTATCATGATGGTGTTTTGTGTTTGTGTTTGTAACACTACACCTTCTACACAGTATTAGGTTTTCTGTATAATATCAGATGTTTTAAAATATAATCAGGACAGTCAAAAGATGCCTTGAATGACTTTTGATACAGAAATTAAAAAGACAAGTAAATGTGTATATTTTTCTTAAATGCAGTGGCAGGATTTATCCGTTACACGTGTACAATTGGTCAGTTCAGTCAAGTTGCATTGTCTTAGTCCAATGTGTAATTGAACCCAAGTCTCTTTGCATACTAAAAAAAAAAAAAAAAAAAAAAATAGCAAAACTGTACTAAAATTTTGTTTCCCCATGAGGATTATGTGTTCACTTTTGTCACTACCGAAACAATGATGCCATGTTTCAGTAGTGACTGTTTCGGTCGTGACAATTCTATAGGATAACACCCCCAAAAACAAAGATGTCACTACCTTTATGGAATAACTCCCAAAAAAGTGTGCTTTATTGCAGGAAAAAGGTGTTCGGTAGTGACGTTCCTCAAAGTTACACACAGATTTTTCAGACTTTTGAACACATTTACCTCAAAATGATGGGACCTATCTACTCACACCTTGTAGCTATGAGAGAGGAGTTTGCATACTAAAAAAAAAAAAAAAAAAGAGTACCAGCAAACTAATGCATGACGTTCCTGCATCTCACTGTTGCATCTCTAAAACTTGCTGGGGAGGAAAATAACTTGAAAAGAAGCCTCCAATATTCCCTGTGCCTGCTCAGAAGAAAGGCAGCTTGGTTGTCAAGTTTCAAGGGTATTCTCCCTAGTGTGTAAAGTGTTGTTCTGGTAAACTAAAGTGAAGGGAAGCGTTCACAGAGATGAAAGGACGCACGGCGGTATCAAAGGGCTTGCTTCAGACCCAATCTAGTCAGCCTGATTTCTGGAATTTTCTGTAATGCGACACATGAAACAGAGGAGCAGGTGATGGAGGAGATCTTTCAAATCCAACCTCCCTGTGTCTTTGTGGGTCAGTGGCCTGCTCTATGCGATGGGAGATAATGGAACGGTTGTGTGGAGAGCGCGATGATGACTGTTAATGTTGAGACGTGTGGTCTGTCATAATTCTTGCAGCTGGAAACTATGTCTCATAGATGATGCGAATGATTGCATGCTTATATTTTAATGAAAATTAGAGCAATTTTACAAAAAGAGTCGCACTAACAACTATCCGGTTTTAGCGACGGAAGGTTCTCTTTTCCTCTTGTTCGCTCCCTGCCCCCCCCTGCATTAAGATGGATGTGTGCTGTGCCTTTCCGACTTATTTGAATCCGTACCGCAGACGCCCAATTTTTATCACCTTAGAGATGGAGATTCACAGCAGACCTGCAAATATGAAAAGTACATTTGTGCTCCATTCCGGTTTATTCCCATCTGCCTGAGCGCCGGCAATATTAGAAAGCACAGCAATTTTGGGCTGTATTTTCTGACTGAGCAGTTTGAATCTGGCCCATCTGCAGCCCTTTAAATTATATGAAATCACTGGGATTTTTCAAATACATGCCAGGTTGAAAACTGTTAATAAATCTTGGGATGAGCAGCGCAGAGAGGAGAGAGCAGTGGTTACGTAAAAATGAGTGCTTCGTCAAAGGTGATTTCAGCCTGTCAGTGGAAATTGCTCTGGTCCAGTAATGATGAGGAAAAATGGACAGAATTAGGGTTGAATTAGACAGCCTTAGACTTTTTGCTTTTGCTTGCTTATTTTGGAGGTTTTTAGGTTTCACCTGGTCGTATCTCAGCTTTGTGCAACTACTGCAAACTCAGAAAGCATATCAGTGCTTACAGTTTGCTGTTGTTTAGTGGCAAGCTGGGAAGAGATCACACTTACATGGCATCTCAAGTATTTCTTCTTAAATTTGAATGTCTGCATCTTTTAATTGTTCTCTCCTCTCGCTCTTGTCCATTCAGTACCTGTCTTTCTAGCGATTTAGTATACATAGAAATTCCTAAGAGAGGAAGATGTGACTGCAGGTGGCTTCTTTGTGGTTGTATGTTCTAGCAGTGTCAGTTCAGGATTCTGTCTGCAACCTGCAGAGGGCGATGTTGTCTTTAACATTAACTAGCCTGCTCGGCTCTCCATACATACACTTTGGCTATGTGCAGAATAATGTATAATCATACTATTTCTGCAGTGTATTGGATGTAAGCAGTGCACATTACGCAAAATGCATTCATGGAATGACCGACTACATCTGTCTACATGTGCAGTATACAAGAGCACACTGCATGCTATATTGATTCCATTGGTAATGTGTTTGACTGGAAGCAATATCAGCTGCTGTCTCTGTGTCTCTCTTTGTTTTTCATTTTAACTTTTTTATTTGACCACACTGCCAAATGTTGAATTACTGAATTAAAAGTATTAAAACGGCAGTAATCTGACAGCTGAACACCACACACATGTTGACAGCAATATTTTGTTAATATTTTGAATTCATTTTAATTTTAGATTAATTTTTAGTAATTTTGTTGTGTTTTTTTATTTTTATTTTTTTAATATGTAATTTTTAAGTTTTATTTTTATTTTAATTAGTTAGTTTGCTGAAATAAAATCAGTTATATATATATATATATATATATATATATATTTTTTCAGATG